>NC_045707.1:25155964-25375843 GCF_009834535.1 Camelus ferus
GATCACTTCATGCCTCTTAATGAATGTTTCATTACATCAAATTTTAAAAGAGTATAAAATTTTACTCTAGCTGTCTGCAGGATTATATGAGTAATTCATGTGAACATTTTTGTACACTCTACAGCAATACAAACATATAAGAACTTATAAAATTTTAGCACAAGGTTTCTAAGAAGTAGTTCTAAGAAATCACAGAAGTGCTGGAATATGATAAGATTTTTTGATATTTCCAAGTCAATGGAAGTCTTACATCTACCCAGGATATAGATGCATGGTCACTGCATAGCAAATGCTTTGACAAATATACTGAGGGTCAGGTCCACTAAGGCAGGCAGATCTTGATGCCAAAACACTTAGAAATCAGCAGTGCAAGGGTGCTTTCTTGTATATAATTTAAAGTTAACTTCTTACTGAAAAATATGAATGATCTGTGAAATAATTTAGACAGTAACTCTAAAACTCTGCCACTCTGATTTCTGATCTTACTACCTAATGTTTACATCTTCTTTTTTAATGTATTTAATTTCCCAATGAGAATTTTCAGTTTCGTATTTCACTTGAGAGATAGTTTGTATTAATAGCAAAATAGCACAAATTATAACAATTTGTCTCAATTATGAAAGCAACCACAGAGATAATCTAGTCTTTATGTAAGATCTGCCATAAAAACACTATAGTTAACACTTACCAAGTACTTACTATGCTCCATGAAAAGGGTTGAGTGTGTGTGTGTGGTGTTCATTTAATCTTCACACAGCTCTCTAATTAGATAAACAGAGACTTGTTTAAGGTCACTCAATCCAGATCTGTCTCCAGAAATTTGGCTGACTAAGAAATTCTCTTTGTGTATCACACATATTTTTTGGTGGCTAGCCAACAGAACATTGGCATATGACAGTGATTTAAAGAAAATAAAAAGAGAGAATGATCTTCCATGTGTGGGTGTGCTGCAAATAAACCACAACAAATTGCCAAATGGAAGGTGAACATTCATTATGTGGAATAGTTTTTATACAAAGGACAAAGGGACTCAATTCATGTTCACAGCAAAGCACATTATTTTAGGAACAGTTAAATGCTGATCACTCTTCTGTAATTCTGTTTTAATTAAATACTACCATTAAGGACCATACTAAATAATGTGCTAAAATTTCAGTTTGTAGATAAGATACTAATCTGAGGTTCTCCATCATCAAAGTGTTAAAGTGTTAGCACTGAGCAACCTGATCTCTGAGAACCCTGGTTTTCTTATATTTTACAAAGTGTGTGTGTGTGTCCTCCTTCTATGTGTGATTATTAGGAGGCTTACAGGATACAAAATATGTGATGTAGTATTGATTCCCTCATCAGTGTCTCAACAGATCTTTGGTTGTGTGAACTTAATATGCTTAAGCTATATCATTTCTTCAGAAGACAGCTATTTTCAGTCATAATATAAAACTTTACAGAGATATTAAGTAAGTGTTAATGCATATTTACCATGGAAGTCAATCCATTCTATTTTCTTGGCTTGGAATAAGTAGTTATTAGACTTTTAGGATACCGCATATTTAAGGGAGAGTGAAAGTCTTCAAATGCTTAAGAGTCACATGGGTGCCAAGCAGGTATAAACATGATTATAAATTCTGGGTTGTTCTGTAATATTAGAATGTTAACCTTCTATTAACTAGTTATATACATACACATTATATATATGTGTGTTTATATACATATACATATATATATATAAATTATTAAATCTCTGAAATAGTTTCTTTATCTGCAAAATTGGAATAATAATAAAACCCTGTCAGGGTTTGTTGTGAAGATAAAAAGAAATAGTATATAAAAAGTACTTAGGATAATGTTTTCTGCATGGTAAAACAATAAATGTAAATATTATTACTTTTATTAATAACTATATATTGAACCATGACATTATCAGTTTGTTTCATTATAATTTGAGTGAAACATAAGACTTGGATAAATGATTTGCTCCCTTAATCTATTTCACATTAGTACAATCAAAATTCCTAATAGTAATATAGATGTTAAAAAACAGTAATATTGAACAAAAATTTTTATCCCAGAATAAATAGAATCAAAATGTATATATACCTTTATTAGGCAGATGATATAGTTTTGAAAGAAGAGTGAAGAGTCAAAAACATAAAAATAAAGAAGGTAAAGATGTCACTTTATTTGCTGTCTTCTATTTCCTACAAAGATAACTAAGAATTGTTTCGCTCTAGGAATGTTAAGTTGTTCCCCAAAATTCCTCTCATTTATCTTCTAAATTCAATACCATCATGGTGTGCAAAAATGACAGACTTGTTCTCAAAGTTTGTATTACTATTGTTATTGAAAATGCCTTGCTCTCAATTTCTGAAGGAAGGAAAAACAAAATAAGCCATGGCTCTACAGGGACAGTCTTTGTGTATGTGCTCAAATACGAGCCAACAAAAGTGACAATCTTACTTAAAAAAAAAAAAAAAAAGCAACTAAGTGTAGAAGAAAAAGGCAATCATGTCCCAAAATGGAATATAAAGAGGGTTTTTTTTAAGATTCAAAATTTAGTATTGTAAAGAGGCTGTTAATTATTAGATCCACTTCATTTAAAAAAAAAAAAACCTGTTTCAATATTGTCTTTTCAATTCTATTCAGATGAATATAAATAAATGAAAACTCTATTTGTTAAAAGTGTCCATCACTTCAATGCATGTGTAAATTGGGTGTTGGAAAAGAGTCTGCAATAGAATTTCAAGAATTGAGTAATCTGCATTCTTATATTCAGAGAAAGTTGGTTTAAGCAAAATATTACTTTGACAAGTAACCATGAGCTTCAAAGTAAAGGAGCATATTAATGCACTGATCTGATTTCACTGAAGGAGTATGACACTTCTGGACAGCTCAAGAGATTGGCTGCAACATACAGAAAGAAAGGTGATTACTGGAGCCACCCTGTGCTCTTCTGTGAGCTCAAGTCACAGCAGACATTAATAAGTCACTAGCTATTTTCACATCCTTTTCATAACCTTTGTGTCACAATTTCAGGGCAGAGAGAATATAAGACAAAGAACATCATGGAGAGAGAGCTAAAGCAAGCCTGTCAAAGATTAGAAGGCCCAAATTTTATCTACCTTCTGGTTGTTTTTTTTTTTTTTTTTTTTTCACTGTTCTCTGAAAAGCTTGTTTCAATCCCACTTGGTCAAGTTTTCAAACACAGCAAATAATTTGGGAAATGTCTGAACACAATCAAGTTGTCATCAGCCTATCTTGTGGGCATTCAGGCTTCCTAGTAATGATACTTATTTGGAAAGCCAAATTTAGATAACTGTGCTTATACTGGCCTTTATAAAATCAGAATTTAAATTCTGCCTTTTCAAGTTGTAAACATAAGGCATCTCAGGAAAAGTTCTGTGTTAGCAAGCCTCTAAACATAACATCTATTTTTGTATATGACATTGTGATGCTCTGGGAACGACTAATGAGTGGCTCACCCACAGACTCTTCAGTTACATATAAATAATCAATAGCAGGATTCAAAGGGAGGAAGCTCAACATGCTATATAACATTTTGGGATAAAGACAGTTTAACTGAGTAATTATTACTATGAACGTCACTGATGTTAGTTCTATGCAAAAGTTTACATACACCAACTACAAAAATTTTTTTCAAAAATATAAAGAGAAAGAAACTTAAACAAGTCATTGTAACAGTTAATGTTTCTTATTTATGCTTATTTGGAGATCTAAAGTTAGAGCTAAAATTCAAGTCAATGTTATTAAGCCATTCTTAGATATGTATATCATCTTCATACATTTAAATAAAATTCTTTTTGGAATCTAAAAGGTAATTAACCATAACTTCAAGCCTAGGCATTTAGAGGAAGTCATCATTTTTCTATCTGAGGGCTACATAACACTATGCAAAAAGAAAACAGTCAACAAACTTTTAGAGTTAGTAATTTTTAATCTATTTATGTTTCCTACAACAGAGGAGCCTATCCTGGAGCATCTTCCATTAAAAAAAGGAAATAGGCTGCGGTCTCTCTCCCTCTTTGGAGATGGACCACACTCTGTCTGTGGAGTGTGTACCTACTTCTAATCTGAACACCCAAACCTCACACCTCATGGCCTTTCTCTCACCTTTCAATGTATCTCTCTGAATGAACCTACCTTTACTCAAAAAAAAAATAAATAAATAAATAAAAACTAATTAGTTTGAAAATAATCAAGTCTACCTTCCTTGATAATCCCTTGCCTAACTTTATCACTTTTTTACAAATACAAGAATTTCTTCTACCCTTAATTTAACATAAAACCCATTACCTAAGCTCTGAGCCAGCATATTTTAAAAATATATATGCATATATACACAGGTATGCATATGCACGTTTTAATTTTATTATTTAGTAAATCAAAAATGATTATGAAAAAGATATAAAATATAGGTTTCCCTTCAAATTGTATTTCTCTGCATGTTTCAGTCCCAATTTAGGTGGGTCATCTTCTCCCTAGATGTTCTAAGGACCCAGGTTTCTTCTGACTTTTTACTTTGCCATCCTATTGTCCCATTAAAAGTTTAAAGCTAAATTACTCTATCAACCCCAAAAGAGAAGATAAGAAACAGAGAGAAAGCAGTGTTGCCTTAAGAAACTGGCATGAGACTTGTCTTTACGACTGCTGCTTATTTTGCATTAGTGAGAACTCAGTCATGTGGAAACAGACAAGAAAGCTGAGAAATGTACTCTCTACCTGGACTTCCATGGACCCTACAAAACAAGTGTGGAAAGAGAGTAGTGTGAGAATGGATACTGGGGAAAGTTAGTAAGCTCTGTCATATTGATCCATTTCTATTTTGAAAAATTTAATAATTTAAAAATATTCAACATCTAAGGAAATCCATTAGTATTTTGAAATTGAGAGTTCCCTAGTCACTGTTACTCTTTTAAATTAGCATGAATTTGGTGAAGAATTTCCCTCTCCGAGGGCCATCAGCTTTGTCAGAGTCAGAGTGGTTGTGAGTTACAGTTCACTGTATGTGCTCTACAGTTTATGATGCAATATCACACTCATTTTTGAAAGGAAATGGTCAATGGCACTCTCCTTTCTGAACATTATGTGGCAACTAAAGACCTCAAGATGATTTATAATTAGTAGATTTTTAAAATGTAACTTTATGACAGAATGAAGATTAGAATTCAGGGTATACTTGATAAAATCACAGAAGATAACACAACATAATTTCATAATATGAAAATGTACATTTATTATTTAATTCACACAAGATGAAAATCTCCAAGGAATGCAACTAAACCTTTCAAATGTAATAATTTCTGACTTGTTCTGGATATAAAATCTTACTTATATATCTACTGTCATTTATTTTAAAAAATTTAAAAACCCTAAATGGAATCAGTGTGGGCTATGTAGATGTGACCTCAATTTATGAGGTTTAAAATTTGTGATTTGATTTCTGAAATTTTTAGGTTTTAGATATATATTTTCTGTCCTATTTAATTTCATGAATTTTAATAATACTTGGCAAATAATTTTTAACATCTAAGCTTACTACCAAGGAAATAAAATTTGCTTTTTAGAAGAGTCCCAATTCTTGAAAGTCAAATTTACCACTAACTGAATGGCAGGATCAAAAGAAGTCTCTAGATTAACCCAAGATAAAGGAAAGTTTTGCCTTTGGCTAGATTCTATATTGCACTAGGACTTGAATATAAATATGTAAAATATATATTTGCCCACAAAGTAGAAGGCATGATGGCTTCAGAATTGGACAGCACTGTGGGCAAATAATCAAGAATCAAAATGATATGGATTTCCTCAATACTTACATGCTCATTTCATTCAGTCTTTGTCAGTCAGTGTCCTATGACAGGTATAAGGAATTCAGCTGAGGAAATAAAATAGTCTATGCCTTAATGAAATTTAAATTCTAAGGAGAAAGATAGGCAATAAACATATAATTACAATTTTGATGAGTGTCATAAAAGGAGATGCAGAGAGATCACTTACTAAGGCACCTAATCAGCTCTGAGGAGATTAGCAAGGGAAGTGATATCTTAGTTAATACATAAAGGGTGATGTAAACTTATGTTTGTGAAGATGTAGTCGTG
This sequence comes from Camelus ferus, assembly GCF_009834535.1. NCBI lineage: Eukaryota > Metazoa > Chordata > Mammalia > Artiodactyla > Camelidae > Camelus > Camelus ferus. The sequence goes on from NC_045707.1 coordinate 25,162,078, forward strand.
AAGTAGAGGAGCTTCTGGAAGAAGCAATTTCCTGTTGTGATGCCTGGATGTGAAAAAAGCAAGCATGTGTAGAACCAACTGATACCCCAATGACCTGAAGCATTCACAGATGTAGAAGTAGAGGGGGATGAGAGATGAACTTCAAGAGGTAGGCAGAGACAATACCTTAACAATACTTGTCATCTGTATTAAGAATTTGGAATTTATTGTAAATGGCAATAGGAATTAGGAAAGATGGCCAAAATGCTCTATCTCTAGTCTCAGGAATAAAGGGCAGTGGTTCTCTGGTCTACAGCAATAGCAGTGATGGTAAAAAAAGTGACAGATTGAAGAAGGGTATAGATCAATAATACTTGGTGATAGAGCTGAAGGAGGAGTGAGAAAGAGAGAGGAGTGAAGACTGATTCTGAAATTACTGTCTTCAGAAACTGGATATATCATTTTATCACTGAATGAGATTGAAAACAACTGAAAGAGGGGCTAGTTTGAGAGTTTAGAGAAGGGCCATGAGTCTCAGCCTAAGTCATCTTTCAGACATCTAAGTAGGGAGATTAGTGGGGAACTGGCTATGTAATCTGCAGATCAGACAGTTTCTAGGTTGGAGATGGAAATTCAACAGTTCTCAGCTTATTTCTGGTAGAGAAATCCTTGGGAGTGGATGAGATTATTAGAAAGGATATTAAAAGACAACAAATACATGTTAAGACAGGTTAAATCAAGACACAGAATTGAAATGAATGATATTCTTTCACTTTACTAAATGATCTAAATGGAGTGATTCACAAAATTATCAAACACCTAGGAACAAAAAGAGCAACCTTCTTTCCTAAAAAAAAAAAAAAAAAGCTAATTTTTAATAATAGGTGCTGATTTCAAGAAGAGAAATGGTCAATTTAAAACAGTTTAAAGAATTATAGAATATAAAAATTAAATAATCTTAAATTACTAATATAAGCAACTAACTCCAATAGAAATGACCTAAGTAAGACACTGACTATAACAGCCTAGGACTAGGACAGTGATGTATGTGTCCCAGTAACAGACTGTCAGTGAATGAAACTGTGTCTCTTATCAGATTACAAATAAAAGATTCTTTGTCTAAAACAATGTTTTTTTCAATGTAATCTCTAGTTGTGCTCAAGAAAAGGTAAGGTGAAAAGTTAAAATAAAGTTTCATTTCTACCATAATGTTTTATTGGGAACATTGGCTCTTATAACAAGAAAAAATAACAATGCACATGTGCACATTTTTGTAGGAATTAACTTTCTCTCCTGAGGACTCATCCTTATTATTCTTATTAATTATTAGAGATACATTAGTTATTAAGTTCATAATCCTAAGAAAAGTTGGTGACTATGTCTTTAAAGTAATTTGAGCTAACTTTGTGTGGCAGAAAAGCCCACTAGTTACAAGACCTATATTAACACCCTGATTTTAACATTTACTTAAATTTTCTGAACCCCAGGATTTTCACCTGGAAAACAGATTAAAAACACTTTGATCACCTTAAAAACCAATTTGTGAAGAACAAAATGAGACAAGGTAATTGATAGATTTTATTACAATGTCTAAAGCAGCTTAAGTGCCATTTGGAAATTGGTCACGTACATAAAGAACATTACTATCACACAAATCAAGAAGAAAATAAAAAGAAAGACTTCTGTGTCATAACATATTTCCCAGAGCACCATAAGAGCAAAGGAAAAAGATCACATCTGAGTCCACTGATGATACTTCTTGAAGAAAGCCACAATGACATCAAAGAATGCTATTCACTTCCATCTATGACACCTCCATGAAGGAGGAACACATGAAGACAGGAGTAACAATGTGAACATAATGGAACTGCATAATCCAAAACTAAAGATTAAAAAGCTACATGAATGTCCTTGAAAAGCTGAAATTCTTTGAAAACCTGGGAAGTTCATAGGCAAATAAGAGCTTTGGAAATCTCACACACTATATAAAAATGGAAGAACTAAGTGAGTTTCCTTAAGTAAAAGTTGTAAATTGAATTAGCCTTTTCTTTTCATTAAATTTATAAATGTAGTAAATAAAACTGACTTGCTTTCCTAGGAAGATGACTTAACATAATCAGTACTTTTAAAGTATGTTTCCCCCCATTTGACTTATTTGCTCACATTGGTCTTTATTTTACATTTATATCTTAGGCTTTCTCATATTGGCAGTCACAGAAGTGGAAAGTTTAAGTAACTAGCTTTCCTGAAACTTTTGCTACAGTTTCACATCAATATCTATTCTATGTTACAGACAAACATCCTTACAAGTGCTATAAGCAAGGTGTGAGAAGTGTCTGCAGTACATGCAAACACAAGTGACATTAGCTCTCATTTCTCCCAAGAGTCATTAAACAGTAGATGTGAACAATGTAAATTACTTGTCATATTTTTCCATTTGATCAGTTGAAGAATCCCTTTGTAAAATGTGAGGAAGAGGAAAAGTACTGGCAACATGACACCCTTTATGTTCAGTTTGAAAGTTTGTTCAATTTTATATTCACACTACTCTACTCTCTGATGGTCTCTTTTCAAAATGGGATTCCTTTGATAGTCAGGTAACTTATATCTTATTCCTTCAGGCTAAGACCTCTATTTTTGCTGCTTCCTTAGAAAATCAGAATTTATTTCTTCCAAAATATTAAGTAGAGGCTTTTAAAAGGGTTTATGACTTGACAAAAAATGCATTAGCTGTGAACACTGATGAGAATTTGTGCTTGTGGAGACTGCAAGGAGGAGCAAAGTCTCTTACTAACATAATGCTTTTTATTATAAAATATGACTCCCATTAGTTTTGGGCTACAGCCAAGTCTCTTCTCACGGTTTAAAAAGGAGTTACCTTGACAACATTCAACTTAAAAGACATCTTGATCTATATTATGAACACAAAAGAACCCTTTCTGCATTAAAGTGACAACAAGAGTCTGATTTATAATCCTAAAGCAAAATTCAGAGATAAATGAATCAAATGACTTAGCACTTGTCCCTAGATTTTTTGCAAGGGTGTGAAATCTATGAGGAAAAAAGAATAAATGCTGTCGCAAGTATGTCATCTGTAAACTCAAAGTAGTATATGGGTGTATTAAGCATGCATTTTCACTTTGGTGAACTTCAAAAAGATAATTAGAAATAAGGCAACTGTCTCCTCAGAACTGCAATGCAATTTGTGGTGTTTCTGGACTCATAATAATTGTGAGGTTTTTTTTTTTTTTCTTTCCTCTCTCTTTTTTAATAGGAGCATGATACAGGTTTACAACTAGTTCACATGTTTCATAATCTTAAACACCCCCAGGAAAATTTACTTCTGGTAAGCTCAGAAAGTTAAACTACCTAGTACTTGCCTAAAGTCTCCAAGCCTAACAACCCTATAGTATATAAAAGAAAATATCTCCACAGAGAACACAGCACAACCTCAAGGAAAAGAGACAAACACTTACTCATTTAAAAAAATCCAATCAGTATCAAGCACTATTCTGAATGATGGCAAAGTTAACAAAATCCATACCCTCATGGAGCTTAAGTTTAAGGATGACTCCAACACAAAGATAACAATTATCTAATAGTTATCTCCTGGGATGGAGGGTAGGCTAGAAAATGGAAGGGACAGGTGGGGTCAGGACATTGCAGGAAAACTTTCAAAAGAAAGTAACATTAAATTGTTTTACATGTGACTAGAGGGGAGGCATATGCTCTGAGCAGAAGGCAAGCCATGAAAGAAAAGCGTGGGCTTGAAGAAGCGTATATTTGAGGGATCCTGAAAAGAGCAGCTGAAGGGAGATGAAGAAGAGACAGAGTCTTAAGTCATGTATTTGGGATCTCTGGGGTAAGAGTCTCTCACACATGGCTTTGAAAACATAATGAGATTTAGGATGAGACTTCTCCATAAAGAAAACCAACCAAATGAGAAATGCTGAGCACAGACAGCTAGGACAGATCCATTCCTCTTCAGAGAGGATGTTCTACAGGCTAAAGGAAAAATAAAACTCCTTCACTTTCCTTTTTGATTTGAAATTCTTCCCAATCTCTATCATAACTACATGGATAATAACTCTCTAAAGAGTGACCCAGTTAGAAATAATTACAAATAATCCTGCAAACTAAATTAAATACTTCTGATATTTACATGCAACTAAATTTTACCTATTAATGAAAGAACTGAACAAATAAAGAAATATACAGTTAAATAATTCCCTCAAAGTGTAACCATAACTATAATGACTAAGACCATAGTTCGGAAATAAATTCTCTAGAATTATACAAGAAGATGAAGGAGATTCTTTTGGATTCCAGACTGCTTTTGTCTTTAGTTTAACACTATTAAATCTGAGTCTATAAGCCATAAGCTTAATTGATTTGTAATCAATTATGTTCAAATAGTTTAACCAAAATGGTTACTTGACTTCATGTACCACTCAGTTGACTGACTGAGGGCAGATGCTTAAGGTTGTCAAAAAAAATCATTTACTGTTTTATGGGAAGAAAATAAATACTCTGAAATACTTTGAATAATTGGAACCTAATAAAAATAATACACTAGGCTTAAAAGTAGAAGGTCACTTTTAATCCAAGTCTAACACTTCCTACCTATATGTTTTTTGCTAGTCCATTTAATCATTTGTAATATGAGATCAGTATTACCTTCTTCTATTCCACAGGAAGTTTAAGGTATTAATACAATAATATATTCTAAGTTGTCTTGTAAATCAAGCCATGTTATATTTGCATTGGAGACTATGAGAGTTGCTTTAAAAATATAGAAATAATTTTAACCAGCCCATCAAAAATGACTGTGTACAGACTTTGTTCAATGTTTCCCCATGCCTCTCTGCTTTCCTAACCTTCCAAGCCCTGCTTGTTTAACAGACTCCTTGTTGTCTGGCTACCAGTTGGACCCAGCCAAGAAGATCACCAGCAGAAGCTTAGAGAGAGGAAGGAAGTTGTGGAGCCCATCCCCACAGCTCTTTCACCACCCGACTACGTGCTTCAGTTGAAGATGATCACAGAGCTTGTCAAGGTGCTCTCTCTCCTGATTCCTGTAACTTCATCTTTCCCTTACTTTTCTAGTTTAAGGGTAGTAACTGTGTCCCACATTACTGTGTCATCCCCTTAAATTTTGCTATAACTTGCTACCCCTTTGTAATTACTTTTACTAAACTCTCTTCAAATTCCCAACTTGTCAATGCAATCTATTCCCTACTGGGGATGTGACTGATACAAAACTTTAGCATTTGATCATATCCAGAACTGCAGAGTATGACATCCTGGTGGTCGTGTTTGTTTGCTTTTTCCCCTTAGTAATATCTACTGATTTGCTTAATTCTATCTCCACTTTTTTACACAATCCACTTTAAAATTAAAAATTCATGTTTTCAAGTGTATTGATTCCTCTTTTAAATCCTTTATGGATGCCTAAAAGTCATATATTGATTTAAAGTACTAATTTACTTAAATCTCTGAACTTGAACTTTTATCTATCTAGTTCCAGTATCTTTCCCAAAACCTTTCCCAAATGTTTGAGTTTTCTACAAACAAGATAAATCACTGTACACAACACTGAGCAGAGGAGAAGCTGAAGTGTACAACAAACTTGCTTATATAATTTTTCTCAAGGCCTGGAAATAAAAATGTTAAATGTGACCTACCATTTTCATGGAATTTTTCCAAAATATAAATCTCAAAGTATATATTCTATACATTTAATTTTTAAAAAGATCCAAATGTAAACAATAAACAGTAAATCTCTGAATTATACTTATTATGAACATCTTAATTTCTCAGAACTTTGACCAAGACAGCATTTAATAAAGCAATATTTTTGTGATGAAAATGACTTTACTTTGTAGCCAATGGGAGGTATGCCCCAAATTATAATTTTTCCTCAATATAATAGATTTGTACCATATAATATTTTATTTTTATGAATCCACTTATGTGGTTGGTATCATAACTTTACTAGTGTCACAGGTAATAAAAAAGTCTAGTCAATATTTATCACACATATTCTATATTAGATTACACAGTTATTAGATTATTTTACAATATTACATATGTGTTATTGCATAGAGTTGTATTCACAAGTCTGAAATCCCTGAGTAAGGTGCTTTCAAAAATCTAAAATAGAGTTGGCAGAAGAACTGTCACACGCTTATGTGTCTTACCCTTATTTGGAAATAATGATAATGACCATAATAACAATTATGCTATAATAGTAAAAGTCAACAAAGTTATGCTAATGGGGGACTCAGTCAGCCAACTAACTAAGCTGCCATTTGTAAGGGGAATTAAGCATCACTGGAATACACTGTAATATGTTTATCAGTTAGCGCAGATTTCCACATGAGACTGCTTCCTGGTTGCTAAGATGAAATTTGAGCTTAATCACCCCAAGTAAGCAACAGTAAACAAAATTTAAAATAATAAATAGATTTTTACCAACCCCAATCTCTCTTCCAAGAGGTAAGCTGCAAAGTATAACTGCCATATCTACCGATAAACCTCAGACCAGCCAGCAGAGTTGTTTATGTCTCACAGTCTTAGTCAACCGAAACTGTTAATATGTGGATAAGGCTCTTTACCAGAAGAAAGTAATCTACATCATTGTCTGAAGTTTAAGTCATTCACTAAGCCACTAAGTCTCCCAAGAAGTTTATGATTTAGGAAATTACACACACACACACACACACACACACACACACACACACACACACCCCAAAGAGAGGAAAAAATTCCTAAGGGAATTTTTTAGGACAATTACTACAGATGGAAGTGACTTAGTAAGTAAATCTATTTCAGCTCCTTCTTTATCTATAAAAGCTATTTTTTACAGAAAGTTATGTTCACACTGAATGTGAAACCAAAAATAAAATAGAAGAGTGTCTGATTTCTGTTGCATCTAATAATTACTTTCAAATTTCTGCAAGTGAAGGCCAAGTTGGGATTAGAACAGTTCTTTCCCATGTATAGCTAAAATTCCAGTATGTGCTGATAAACAAGATGCGACTGATGTTCAACATTAACTACAGTGGTCTGCTAACTAGTCCTTGAGACTTGAGTATTTTATGGTGAAATTCTAACATTGAGGATGTATACAAGAATAAACAATGAGTTTATTTATCTTTGCAATTCCAGTAACTGCCATTTGTCTATTTCAACGTATTGCAGAAAAACTGCTAATGGAAAATCTGACTTGTAAATTTGCTCTGTGATTTTAATACACTTACATTCATCAAAAGTTCTTAGGATTGTCCATGTCAAAAGAAAGTCTGAGTTCCTTGGAAATACTTCTAATTAAAAAGTAAAAGTGTCACAAATAATAAAATATTTTCTAAAATAAAACAAAAATAATTTTAAAGCCTTTTGAACAAGACTTTGCAACTTTATCTACTAGGTCATATTTATTCTGGTGAGTGAAAATCACTAACTGTCTTTAAGGAGTGAGAAAGTATTAAAAGAAAAATTCAAATGCATCAAAATGTTATATTATGTTTGGTGCAGCAATATATCTCTTATTATAAATATGAAAAAAGAAGGTGAATTTTTTTTAATAAAATTTCAGTTTCTCTGCCCTCTCATTAAATAAACATTGAACACATTGAACATGGGTCCAGGAGATCAAATATCATGCTATTTGCTTTTTATTTGCATGTTATTTACTTTTATATCATTTTATTTGCTTATTTGTCTCATTTAATCCTCCCAATAACCCTATCAAATAATTCTATTATCCTACCTTTACATATGACATAGTGATAACATTAAGGCCCAAAAGGTTTAAGTAAATAGCAGAAAATCATTGTTAGCAAGTTCAAACCCAAGATAGTCAAACTTCAAGCTAGTGTTCATACCTCCAAGATAGTTTGCCCTCTGTTGAGTAAGTTTCTATTTTTTTGAATGCTCAGAGCATTTATTCTAAACATTTATTATTAGTATTTATTCTAAGAGCTCTAGGTATATACACTTCTGCATCCTGGTTTTTTGAACTCTTTTTAAAAATTTTTCCATGAAGTAATTTTTGGCTTCATTTCACATTCAAAGAACAAACCTGTCCATGTGCCCAGCACTACAGGGAAATACAGTATGAAACATTTTAATTAAAGTAAAACATTTTCAGACAGTAGAACAAAATGAAAAGTTGATTAGAATTCAACCCATAGTCTGTGGGAACTGGGCCTGAATAAGAAAACCCACTGACCCACTGTGCCCTACTACCAATGTTTACAACAGCTCCAGTGTTCATAATTCAAAGATGATCACTTTGACTTCTCATTAACCAATACAAGCTTTAGGCTACTTGGTTGTTCGATCAACCCAGTTTGCATAAAATAAGTTAGTTCTGGTATATTGTCTAACACCTTCTGAAACATGCTTTCCAGAATGCCATTGTAGAAAAAAAACAAAAAGGCAAGACCCAAAGATACATCAAATACACAGTACAGAGAAATGAAAGTGCAAACTTACTCTAAAATTCATTTTCAGTTTTCTGCCCTTTGCTTTAGAAATAAAGGAAACAAGAACAAAGGACTGTTTGATCACTAAGTGCTAAAAACTTCTGTCATAAATTTCATGGACTCCAAGTGACTTTCAGCGGATCTGACCTGCCCTATGAAACATGCAGAAAGCATCACCGTAATTTCACTGCTTTGCTCTGAGCATTCACGTCTCCGTGTTATGCATCCATTCAGGGGACAAGGACACATCTGAGCCTCTCACAGTATGAGTTTGGTGAAACACTCCAGTGATCCTCTGAGTAGAATTGTTCAACAATTCCAAATTGTGGTGCCTTTTAAAGGGCTTATTTTAATTTTTTTTTATTGAAGTAGTTGATTTACAATGTTGTATTAGTTTCTGGTGTACAGTACAGTGATTCAGAAGCATACTCTACAGCAAGCAGAGGTTCCCAAATCTTTCTTTTCTGGGGGGATGGTTGAGGAGTGGGGATCACGTTGCAGGTGGGATCAGGGGTGGGAAAGTCCAAGCAGGAGATATAAGAACAGATATGTCTCTGGACGCATTAAAAAATAAAAGGCTACTCCCTGCCTGTTTGGATGTTGTGAATAAAACTAAAGATGAAATAGGATAATATCTCATAAAATAGACTGAACCAGTGAATTATAATATAAACATGTGTATGCATGAGTGGGCACTTCTGGAGAAATGAACAACTGTAGATCTTGATGTAACTATGCCACTGGTTTTACCTAGTATTAATTTAAATCCTTGCTAGAGAAGAAAGGCTTTCTACAAAATATTTCTGCAACACACACATAAAAGATATGCAGAAGGCATTCTGTGCTAGTCAGCTTGCTTCCTGATTGATGCGCACAGGAGTAGGGAGGAAAACTAACGTGCAATTCAATTATAGGAGATTTTTATGATCAAGCAAGGCAATTCCAGTTTTCTCTCATTTAGATATAATTTTCAGTTAAATCCTAATAGATTTAACTCTTCACAGGAAGGCACTGCCTGGATGGAGTCCAGCATAGAAAATTTGTTAATACTCTTTAATGAGACTAAGTAATTTATTTTTGTCCTTTTGTCAGTTTTTTGGGGTAATCAAAAATCATGGAGGTCTGTTGTTAAGTCTATATTTTGTCTCTGGCTGCCCGAGTCTCCAAGGGTACTTGAATTTCAGAGGCATACTGAATTAAGCCTAGGGCATACAAAGCCTCAGGAAAAATATGGAACATCTATTTGAAAATTAATTTTATTTTTAAATGTTTAAATAAAAACACTATTATCTATTAAAAATTTATATTTTAGCACATTTCTTACTATCTTATTAATATTTATAAATTTTGTGTAGGGCTAGATCATTTCAGACTATACCTACAAACTCTTGGGGTTTCATTTTCCCTCTCTCTATTCAAGAGCATTTCAGTGGGAAACTCTGAGAAACTCATGAGTAATTACACTAGGACAAACCTGAATTAAATTTTAGAGAAAGGCACCATAATATCATAACCCTAGGCCACAGGCCGCTTCTCAGTATTCACAGTAGATACTTACACAAAGGAACTGTTTCTTCATCTCTGAATTATTGCTGTGGGTCAGCCTGAGATACAGTGCTATCACATTTTAACTTCTCCCAGTCAGGGTACATCTTACAATCAAAGTGATAAGAAATTATAGTGCCATAGTTGAATTGTCAGTATTCACTATTATTTTCCCTAAAATAATGATGCTGCTTACAATCACTGGTGTCTCAGAGTCAATATAATACATTAAAAAAAATCTTTGAACAACCCCACTGTTAATGAGTTTAATGTTACCAAGCCTACTCTTCAAAATTCAATCACTTTTAACCTGCATTGAAATGGGATAAATGTTGTTGCCAAAGTATGCTGTAAGCAGTCAATAAATTCTGGGTGCTACTTATATTTTGCTGGTTGATGGTTCTATTTTCATAAATAAATGCATGAATACATACATACATACATGTACATTGGTGATATATGGTGCTTTATGTTCTAGATACCATCCTATTTTCAAAATAATCCAATAGATGTATTAATATTCATTTTTCTATTGAAGAACATAGCAAACAAGTATAAGAAGTGCCAGTTTAATAAACAAATTGCTTGTCAAGAACGCTAATGTGGTCAAAGTTTTATTCATTAACTGTGTAATGACCATATGAGAAATTTGCTTTGAACTGCAAACCTTCACGAGGACATAGTGCAGATTATATTTAATTCCAGTTTCTTGGGGGTTAAATAAACTATCAGCACTTTATTGTTTAATTGAAAAATAAGTACATGCTTTTAGAGTGTAATGACAATGACAATGACCTTGGTAATAACAATGTGAAGAAAGAAAGGTCAAAAACTGAAAGTCAAAACTGAAATTGATTCTATTACAACTTCTCAATTACCGTCTCTCAAACAGCACAGATTAACTCTATGTAATGTGAACACAACTTAAGCCTCCTTTGGAAGAGCCCACTTTTACTACATAATTTGGTTCAGCCACACAAAAACATACTGGGTCATAGTGTCAGCATAAAAATATATATTCACAGATGGAGTCTTGAGAGCAGATAGAAAAGGGGACTTTAGAAATCGAGGGGTTAAATGCATAAGATCTTTCTAGCTGAAGCTGCTGACTCACATGGCCCAACTCACAGGTGTCATCAGACTATCACACCTGAGGTTCCACAGATAAAGGAATAAAATGTGACTCTTGGGTTTGCAGTTTCATGTAGTAGTTACAAGACTTATGAATCACAAGCCAGGACACACAACAATGATTTATTGCTGCAGTTCAATTATACGTTTAATACAACCCCAGTAAAATGAAAAAAACTTTTAAAGAAACTTTTATTTTTTATAATCTGTAAACTAACTGCAAGCATAACACAACCAACTAACCAATTAATCCTCCTCCCAAAATAAAACTCCAATATAGAAGAAGAAATTCATATTCTGAGTGCTGAAAAATAAACATTAAAATTAAGCTATATTTAGAAGTCTCCTAAGATGGGTCCCAATCTTCCCTGCATTTTAAAATTCAAATACCTATCTGTGTACACACACACACACACGCATGCACGCAAACAGATATACACATACATATATTTCAACTTCTATGTACAGCTGCTGACAATTTTAGGGTACTCATAGATGACCTTTTTAAAAAATTGAAAGTTCTCTAGGATAAATTAAAGGATTGCTTTAAAAACTATATAAGCACTTCTCTCAATCACATTTGTAGATCTGTAAAATATGTTCTAAAGACCAAGAGACTTAAAAGTGCAAATAAAATAAAACATATTAAGTGCATTATAAAATTTAGACAATGTAAATATTGACATTAAGTTAAAGTAAGTGTATTTCTTGAAATATGTGGATAAGACATGGAAAAACTCTGGGAATTAGCATTCACTTGGGGCTAGGTCTGGCAATGATTAGATATGTGAGAGCCAATTCAGTGTGATGGGTAAGAGCATGAATCCTGAAGCCAGCCAGCCTGGATTCTTTTCCTTGCTCTGCCAGTTAACAACTATGAGACACTGGACAATCTCTTTATGCCTCAGTTTCCTCATCTCTAAAATGGAGATAATAAGAATATCCACTCAGATGAGGATCAGACAGGATAGTACATGTAAGGCATTTGAGACAGTTTCTGGCATGTGGTAGAAAGTTAAAAATATGTTAGCTAAACTATGAAAGTGATCTTATGCATAGAACTTAGCTCTATGCATCATAATCTTTCCAGATACAAAACAAGAGCTTGAATAAGTTTTTAAAGTCCTTTACACTCTTAAAATCTTGATGATTTTTGTTTTCTATCACTCAAAATACTTAAAATAAGTAGAAAACATGTATCCATTCATTTATTCAACACTATTTATCAAGTCCCTACCACGTTCTAGGCAGGGTACTAGATATTGATAACACAAAGATCAAAGCCTGCTCCTGCCTTCTAAGAGCAGCTCCAGAGAAGCAGCATAGGGTAACGGTTAGGAGCCCAACATCTTAGATCAGACACTCTAGGACTTAGGACTTTATGATTTTGGGACAATTTCCTTAACTAGTGGTGCTCTAGTTTCCTCTCCTTTGAAACGGGAATGGTAATAGTTGTACTCTTATAAGTTTGTTCTGAGGATCAACTGAGTTAATCAGTTAAATCTTGTGGGCAGAACTTGGAACATAGGAAGCACTCAGTAAATGCTAGTATTATCAGGAGAGTCAGATAGGAAAACAAACACAGTATGAAAAGTGTGGTAAGTGTGATAATGAGGATGAGAAGACGCAGTGGGGAGGGTATGGCTCAGTGGTAGAGTGACTGCTTAGTGTACACAAGGTCCTGTGTTCAATCCTCAGTACATCCATTAGTAAATAAATGAACCTAATTACCCCCAATAAAAGAACAAAAGAAGAAGAAGAAGGAGAAGACACAGTGCATGGGGAACTAGAACAGTAAATAAAAGAGGACGTAAAACAGTGTAGAGTTCAAGCAAGTTTCCCAGAAAAGTTAATATTTGATCTCATATTAAAGAATTAAGACAAGTTGTTGAAGGAAGTGCGGCACGGTTAAATATTTCAACATGAAATATTTTAAGAGTATAAGAGAATTTCACCAAAAGATAAGCAAGTGACTAAACACTTCACTTCAATACACATTGACTGAGGAGTCTACACTCTTTGTCCACTCACTATGCATCTCCATTTCCAAATAAATGCAATATAGCATCCACTGAATTTGCCAGTAGCAGTCATATGCCAGGAAAAACAATTCAGATAACCGTATTACACCTCGAGGGGGACCTGATCCTAAACACAAATGCCTCTCAAACTGGTAGCATTTTAAAAGCAATTTTGGGGAAATGTACATTGTGGTATTCATCCATCATATCACTCATCTAACTCTGACCATGTGATAACTGTCTTCAAATAGCTGGGACACTACCAAGTGGACACCAATTTAACTTTCAAATTTCTAGAAGGTGAATTACCAAGAACAAGTTCCAGGAAGGACTTCTATCTAGGAGAACTGTAATACATAAAACTGCTAAACCCTCTGGAAGCCTTTTCACTACCCCTCCAGATAGTGCCACCATGCTTAGCACTGAAAGCATTCATTCAAGGAGACTGAAAAATCATCAATTCAGGGGTGTTGTAACATGGACTGTGAGAGGTTGGACTGAGTCAGATGTTTTTTGCATGCAGAGAAAAGGTGAACAAAGTGACTTCTAAATCTCCACTCAATTCTAAAGTGCAATTCAATTACTTAAATATCCATTTTACTGAGCATAAAATATGAGTCAGGAAAATGAGGATTTCCCTTGCAGTCTTGTTTATGCCTAATGACTTGGTGAAATTATTAACAGACCACCCTTTGCATCTCAAAAGTGTCACTGTCACTAGAGAATGTTAATTCCTTTTTTTAAGTTTATTAATTCCTTTTTTAAAGTGATATGCCTCTAGGAGTCTGTCAACCAGCTCCATGGAGACTGACAAGCTGGATTCTATGCCTGAAAATAATAATCTCTTTGGTTTTCCTTCTAAATGTAGGGTATGATGTTACTAAATGTTAGTGTCTTCTATTGCTCCTCTCAGCTACAACCCTAAACCTGCAAGGCCTGATGTGTTGCATACATTTTGTGTAGGTAAGAATGAGAAAACATTTGAGAGTAATTTCTAAAATCAAGGCAAATCAAAGGATTTAGGAGTTTACCTGAATACTGGTTGTTAAAGGTTATAATGGAGGAATCATACCCAAATTCAATCCCTTGCCCTGGAGCCCCACCATTGGCGCCGTATGTTAGGGCTTCATTTCCTCTGATGGATTATAAATACAATGTTGAAATGTTAATTCTCATCTACATCCTAGTCAACAATCATGGTGTGACTGAAGATTTAGAAAAGGGACTTGTCAAATGTGCAGATGACCTAAAGTTATGATTAAAATATAATTTGTTGGATAACAGGTTAAAGATTCTTAAAGTTCTAAACAGGCTAAAACAAAAAGCCCACTCAGAAAAATACAATTTAATGCAGATAAATTAAAAGTCTTACTTTTAGCTTAAAATGAAACCAAAAGGATATATGAGAAAAGACAGGTGTAAAATTGTTTACATGAAGAACCCCTCGGAGCGCGGGCACGGAAGACGGATGGCACGCGGCTGGAAGGCAGCTCCGCCCAGTGGGGTGGGGGTGGCGGTGGGGGTCGGGGGCAGCGCGGCCGCGGTGGGCGCCGCCCAGTGTTGGGTTCCTCTTGGCGGGGTCCTCCGCTCCTGGGGCTCTGGGTGCGCATCGGCGGTGCTGGGAGGCGGGGCGCCGCTAAGGGGAGACGCCCTTTGGCGCTGGCGGACCCGTGGGGCTGCCTGGCCCGCGGGCGCTCTGGGACTTTTAGTTCTGGAGGTGGAGCGAGCGGTGCCGCACGCGGGGCCTCCGGCTCAGGCGGAAACGTTTACGGCTCTGCCCGGGCTGCACAGGACCATTTTCTCCCAGAGAGTCTCACCCTGTTCCTGGCAGCTGGCAACACTTACAGGCAGATAGCCGTCTTTAGCTTGTCTGCTGCTTTGAGCTCCAAGGCCAGAGAGGAAAGTAAGAAGCCCGTGGTGACCTTCCAAGCCCACGATGGGCCTGTCTACAGCATGGTCTGCACTGATCAACATCTGCTCGGTGCTGGGGATGGGGAGGCGAAAGCCTGGCTTTGGGCAGAGATCCTCGAGAAGGGCTGTAAGGAGCTGTTGTTCCTTACGTCAGCCCCCACACAGGACCAGCCTGGAAGTACCTGAGGTCAGTGCTTTGCTTCTCCTCCCCAAGGAGAAATCCCTCTTCCTGGCTGGGGGAGACTGTCAGCTGCATTCGATGGACCTTGAGATGGGGACCTTCAGGCGGGCCCTCCGGGCCACACCGACTACATCCACTGCCTGGCACTGCTGGAGCGGAGCCCCGAGGTGCTGTCAGGTGACGAGGATGGGGCTGTGCGGCTTTGGGACCTCCGCCCGGCCAAGGAGGTCCAGACTACCGAGGTCTACAAGCACGAGGCGTGCTCGAGGCCCCACAGTGGGTGCTGGATTTGATGTTTGGCAACTGACTCAGACTGGATGGTCGGTGTAGGTGCCCCAGCGCTCACCCTCTGGCACCTCCGATCCTCCACACCCACCACCATCTTCCCTATGCAGGCACCACAGAAGCACGTCACCTTCTACCAGGATCTGATTCTATCAGCTGCCAGGGTCACTGCGTCAGCCAGTGGCAGCTAAGTGAGGAGCTCAAGGCCCGGGTGCCTGGCTCCTCCCCAGGGCTGCTAAGACTCAGCCTCAGCCATTAAGCATCAGCCCAAGTGCAAGGTCCTGTCAGCCACAGGCAACAGCTGCAGGGTGGATGTCTTCACCAACGTAGGCTACCAAGCTTTCTCCCTGTCCTTCTGACCTCCAGCGACACCCCCACCTCCATCTCGGGTTTGGAGCATTTTTTCTTCTTTTTTAATACAAATAAAATTTCGGGCTTTTCAAAGAAAGGAAGAAAAGAACCTAGGGAATTATTTGGGGTAGTATGATCCAATGGTGTGATAAAGACACTAAGAATGGGTAACATTTATGTTGAAAGAAAAGTAAAATATCCAGACCAATAAGTGAAACAGTCCCATGGTGTTTTACATTGGTAGGACCATGGTTGGTACTGTGTTCAGATCTATAATTTAAGGTAAAATAGACCGAAGTCTATTAAGAACAAATAAAGAGGCAAAGAATGCATATCTAGGAAAACAGAGATGTTAGGGAGGTAAAATAACAGCACAACAGTAACGATACTATACTGACTGCACCATTGATAAAGCAGTGCTTTCTGTGCGCTGGAGACACTTTAAGTAAGTTGTCTGCTTTAACTCCTGCATAAATCCTAGGAAATAATACTACTGGTTCCTTTTTTCAGATGAGGAATCTGATGCTCAGGAAAGTAAGTTGTCTAGGATTACTTCCATACTAAGTAATTGAAGGCATTTGTGTAGAAGAGAGAAAGACATCCTTTCCAAAGGGAAAGGAATAGAAGCTACAACTGGATGAAAAAGAAAAAGTCCTAGTATTCATAACTGCATTAGGATGAAACTGCCTGCCTGCCTACCAGCAGGTTCTCCTTTGCTGCATGTAATCATGCTGAGGTGAACCGAAAGGAATAGAATTTACAGAAAAAAACGTTCCTGTGCTGATTGGGAGGTGGGGTTAGGCAGTTACCATTTATTGTGACATTACTATGGGTCATGCACTGTGCAAGAAATAATAGCATCGTCTTCCTATAACAAACCCAGAAGGAAAGACTGTGTTCCCCATTTTAGATGAGAAAACAGACTCTCACGAAGGTTAAGTAACTTGTCCCAAATTGCATACAAATTAGCCATGAAGCCTGGATTCAATTATCTGTCTAATTATCTGTGACTCCAAGATTTATGCTCATCATGCTGCCTTTCATTCGGCAAGTAGAAAGCCATAAAGATATGTGAGTAATGGGGTAAAATCTTTGTCTCATATTTTTACAGATAATTGCTACCACTATGAGTGACAGATTATACAAGAGGATGAATGTTAGATCTTAGTAGCAGTTGGATTCCAGCTGTGGAACTCAGAATTCAGGACAGGTTTGTAGATTCCAGAGTTGGAATGCCCAAGACAGTGGCTACTAGCTTCATGAGACTAGTGAGTGCTTGAAATAAGACTACTACCAGCTGAGATGTGCTCTAAGTGTAAAGTATACAATGGATATTGACAGACATGTTACAAATAAAGGATGTAAAATATTTCATTAGTAATTTTTAATTGATTACATGTTAAAATGTATCATGGGTATATTCAATTAAAGTATGATAAATTAATGTTTCTTTTACTTTTTCTGTGGTGGCTACTAGGAAGATTAAAGTCACATATGTGGCTTGAATTATATCTTTGTTGGACAATTATTCACATAAAGGAACCCTTTGAATTCTTAAGGGATCACAAAAGGAATAGCTTAGGGTAAGTAGGCCAAGGAAAGAATATTGATCATCTTGAGAGAATCCTACATTTAGGAGCCAGGAAAGGTGATGACAAAGGAGACTGGGGAGTGATCGAAGATGACAGCGTTAAGATGGAAACTTGGCCACAGGTTGCAGAAAGGCCAGGGAGAATGACAACAGGAAAGAGGCTGTTACATTTACCAGTTAGGAGGTTATTTGTTTTTAGGACTTTTCATAGAGTGGTTGTGGTGGAAGCTCGTTTAAAAAAGGAATAGGGGTGGGACTCAAGATACATTTTTAAGGAAATGGATGATGTGAACATGTATATAAGTTTAGTGGAGGGGAAGAGAGAAAAGATTCAAAAGAAAGAAGAGATTGTTGAGGTAGTGAAGTCCTATCACCAGTTTTAGGAAAGTAACTTGCCTAGGAGAGGATTCAGATACTTCTTCTCTGAGGCCACAGAGAAGGAAAAGAAATCCAGGAACTTCACATGATTTTATTTCTTATATTCTCTGAGATAGAATAGATAAGGTTATAGCCCATGTTAGAAGATTGAGGCTAAATTTGAGAGCTTGAGAAGTATGAAAAAGGCTCAGAAAGACACAGTTGCAAGTCATCAGTGTGAAGTAATAAACAAGTGGGAAGTGAGCAGTGAAGAGCCAGTGCAGTCTGGGCGGCATAAATGCTCAGGAGCACAGCTGCCGCAGTGATGTCCTGTCAGTGACAGAGCTAAGCTTTCTGAGGCTTACCCAAGATTAGGAAAGAACCAAGTTAGTGTGATTGAAGGACATGGGGCTGCTTCTCTAGCTTGTGTGAAAGTAACAAAAACCGTAGAACATGATGTCCAAGTTGTATTTAAAAAAGCTTTCAAAGCCAGTCTGGGAACGGACCACACTTGTATGAAGCAGTGCCTGGGTCAGGTGTATGTTTTTGGCTCTGTGACGAAGGGTCTCAGCTTCTGCAGATTACCCACATCACCAAGTCAGAAGCAGCAAGAACGAACATGGATTTCCATCCATCCTTATGAGGTTCCAGCGCATCCTCATGTGATTCTAGTCTGCTTGGTGACTGTCGCTTCCCAACTGCCCACTCTCTGAACGTCAGGCCAGCACCAGGAGCAGAGACGGCCTGGCAGGAACTGCTTATCCAGCCCCACAAGCTAACTCCCTGTAAGTAAGCCTTTGATTTGTAATATAAAAACAAAAAATACATCGATATTGCTACTGTTTCTACTTCTCCAGTTTATTCCTTACTGATACTGAATTAAAAGACTAGGAACGATGGCAAACACTGCAGTTTATTTCTTCTTTTTTGTTAACTGAAGTATAATTGACTTACAATATATATAAGTATCAAGGCACAACACAGTGACTGGATCATTATGGAATGATCACAGCAGTAAGTGTAGTTACCATTGGTCACCGTACAAAATTAGTACAATA
The DNA here is from genome assembly GCF_009834535.1 of Camelus ferus. Lineage (NCBI taxonomy): Eukaryota > Metazoa > Chordata > Mammalia > Artiodactyla > Camelidae > Camelus > Camelus ferus. The sequence goes on from NC_045707.1 coordinate 25,180,974, forward strand.
TTACTGGCTATACTCTCTGTGCTGTGTATTATATCCTGTTGACTTATTTTATAACTGAAAATTTGTACCTCTTAATCCTTTTCATCGATTTCATCCACCCCATGCCCCACCCTCTAGCAATCACCAGTTTTTTCTCTGAGTCTATGAATCTGTTTCTGTTTTGTCATATTTGTTCATTTGTTATTTAGATTTCACATATGAGTGAAATCATAAAGTATTTTTGTCTTTGTCTGGCTTATTTCACTTAGCATAATATCCTCCAGGTTCATCCATGAAGTTGCCAAGGCAAGACTTCATTCTTTTTAGAGCTGAGTAATAGTCTATTGTATATTTATACACCACATCTTCTTTACTCATCTATCAATGAGCACTTGGGCTGCTTCCATATCTTGGCTATTGTAAATAATGCTGCAATGAACAATGAACTGGATGTATCTTTTCAAGTTAGTGTTTCTGTTCCTTCTGGATAAAAACCCGGGAGTGAAATTGCTGAATGTATGGTAGTCCCACTTTTAATTTTTTGAGGAACCTCCATATGATTTTCCGTAGGGGCTATACCAATTTATCTTCCCACCAACCGTGCACAAGGGTTCCCTTTTCACCACATCCACACTAATACCTGTTATTTCTTGTTTTTTTTTTTTTTTTGATACAAGCCAGTCTGACAAATGTAAGGTAGCATCTCATTATGGTTTTGATTTGCATTTCCCTGTTGAAGTGATATTGAGCATCTTTTCATGTGCCTACTGGCCATCAGTATGTCTTCTTCGGAAAAGTTGGTGTATAATTGTTCACAGTAGTTTCCTATGATTGTTTGCATTTCTGTGCTCAGTTGTAAGTTCTCTTTCACTTCTGATTTTATTTGGGTCCACTCTCTTTTTTCTTAATCTCTTCCCTTATGGTTTGACAAATCCCTTTAGTGTTATTTGTCATGTATCTATTGTGCATTTTAGTTTGTGGTTACCATGAGGTCTGTGAATATCAACCTATTCATATAGCACTTAATTTAATAAGCTGATGGTCACTTAAGTCAAATGCCTTCTAAAAGTACTACATTTTTACCTCCTTCCCCAGATCTTATGTTCTTGATGTTATATTTTACATCTTTTATTTTGTGCATCCCTTAGCTGCTTATTGTAGGTATCAGTGATTTTATTGCTTTTGTCTTTTAGTCTTCATGCTGAACGTTGTGATCACTGCCTTTGCTATATATTTGCCTTTACCAGTGAGTGTTTGTTTTTTTTTTTTTCCATTTATTTTCTTATTTCTAGTTATGGCCTTTTCTTTTCCACTTAAGATCCTTTAACTTTTCTTATGAGGCTGCTTTAGTGGTGATGAACTCCTCTACTTTTTGCTTGTCTGGGAAGTGCTCTCTCTCTCCTTCAGTTCTGAATGACAGTCTTACCTGGTAGAGTATTCTTGACTGTGTTTTCCCTTCAGCACTTTAAACACACCATGTCACTCCCTTCTGTCCTGCAAATGTTCTGCTAAAAAATTAGATGCTAACTTAATGGGGGCCCCCTATATGTGACTCTCTGCTTTTCTCTTGCTGCCTTTAAAATTCTCTCTTTAACTTTTGCCATTTTTATTATATGCCTTGGTGGTGATCCCTTTTAATTCATTTTATTTGAGACTCTGAACTTCTGACCTGAAAATCTGTCTCCTTCCCCAGGTTAGGAAAATTTTCAGTAATTATTCTTCAAATAAGTTTTCTATCCATTTCTCTCTCTTCTTTTTCTGGGACCCCTATAATGAGAATGTTAGTATACCTATTGTTGGCCCAGAAGTCCCTTAAACTATTCTTATCTTTTAAAATTGTCTCCCATCTTCCAGCTCTCTGATCTGCTCTTCCGTGTCATCTCTTGTGCTGTTGATTCTCTATAGTAAGTTTTTAATTTCAGTTAGTATATTCTTCAGGTCTGATTGGTTCTTTTTTCTATTTTCTAACTCTGTTGAAGATCTTTTCTCCTTCATTCTCCCAAGTTTGGTGAGCATTTTTATGAACATTATTTTAAACTCTTTATCAGGTAAATTGCTTATCTCCATTTCATCAGGGTTTTTCTGGGGTTTTAGCTTGTTCTTTTCCCAGAACATATTCCTCTCTCTCCTCATTTTGTTTGACTTTCTGTGTTTGTTTCTATGAATTAGGCAAAATAGTTACTTCGCCTGGTTTTGAAAGCATGGCATTGTATATGTAGGCACATTCCTGGTGTAGACTGTATGTTCTGGGCAGCTTTGGCTGGCTGGAGATGGAGTGTGTGCAGTCCTGTACAGAGGTCCCAGGCATACTGCAACAGGGCTGCCTTGGTGGAATGTCTTGAGTTATAAAAGATCTGGACCTGGGGTCCTGGGGTGTGCTGTGATGGGGCAGCCTTGGTGAGACAGATGGTTTTGGAATGGGTATGGGCAGGGGAGACAAGGGCATGTTGTACCAGGGCTGCCTTGGGGGAATGGCTGTACCTGGTGTGTGCTAGGGTCCTGGGGCACTCTGCGGTAACCTTGGCAAGCTGGCTAGACTGCCTGGACCATGCTCCCCCTGGCACGATCAAGGTTTTGGAAGAATGCAAAACATAGTACTCCTGAGCACCTCCAAGCCCAAAGAGACTTCTAGCAGCTCCCTGCCTGTTTGGCAGATATTCTAGGGCTAGTAAATGGATTTCCTTCACACATAGTCTAGGTGCCCTTTAAATGACTGTTTTTTCCACAATTTCTCATGATGGATGCGTCCGCATGCTGGCCCCTCAGTGATATCCCTTCCCACTACAAGTTGCAGCCTCAGGGTGGGGTTCCCATTGATACCATGTCTCTTTCTCTCCTACCCATCTCTGTGTTGTCCCTCTATCTTTCCTTGTGCAGAAGCTTTTCAATCAGCCCTCAGGTAATCCTCAGAAAGAATTATTCTTTATGTAGGTGTAATTGTGTATGTCTCTGGGAGGAGGTTAGTTCAAGGTTTTCCTATACCACCATCTTGAACCAGAACCCAGCTTATTCATTCATTTATCCATTTATTCTGGGTGCCAAAATCATACATCATATAAGATCCAGGTCTTGACAACTTTTCATTAAAACAAACACAAATAAAACTGTCTTCAGGGAGTAGAGTGGGGGCCCAAGGCAGGGATGGTCATTCTGCCTCGCTTAGATTCCAAAGGAACACTGAATTGAGTTGGTGTCTATTGTCCAGAAGGCACATTTGAGAATAAAATGAAAATCAGTCACTCCTTTGGGCCCCAAGATATGAAATAAGTAAAAGGAGATACTGAAACTTGGAAGAGATTTTCAGAAAATCATGTAGGTTCCTAAGTTTTAAACCTGTAATTCCACTCCAAGCAATACCTATTCGTTATCTATCACTCCAATTCAGCTCATTGTCTCATATTTCATGAGCACATTTCCTAAGCTCCTCGAACACAAATCTCTGCAGTATCCTCTACTCTTCTTTCCCCATTTCTTCCAACACTGTTATCCTTCCTGTCCTCTGCCGCTGCCTCCCTAGTTGGCCATCAGATTCTGATATGTCTACTTCAGGACTGTCTCTTGCATGAACATCCTCCTTTTCAACTCTGCTGCTGCCATTGCCAAAATAAGACTATCATTGTTTCACATTTGGACATTTTCAGGAGATTTCTAATGGATATTTCTGCTCCCAAAGTTCCTACAAAACAAATCATACCCAGTCACTCTTCCGCATAAACTTCACTGAAGCCCTTCTTGAAATATTTTCACTCTTGATCATAGAACCTTTTCAGTCAAGGCTCTGACAACTGTTTTCTGCATCTCCCATCATTTCTCATTATCTATCACGACTGGATTTCTTCTGGTCATTTTTAAATAACACCATGCCTTTCAGAACTTTGTGGCTTTTGCATGTGGCATTCCTCTGACTTAAAATGCAGCGCACACCCTTCTATTTAGGATAAATTCTTCCTTAATTCTTCAAGATATGGTCAAGTCTCCATTAGTCAGACTCCCTCTTTGGTGCCCCAGAGCCCCCAGAGCACTGCATGCTCACCTCTCCTCTCACACAAACTCTACATTAAATTGTAATTATCAGTTTGTATAAGTGTGTCTCATTCTGGTGCTGCCATCTACCTGGGGCTCTAACAACCGCACAGTGATGATGCTCTAGCTGTGCATGGGAATGTCCTCATAAAAATTCATTAAATTAATGAATTAATTAATGAATATCAGAGAGAACCATGTTTTAGACGGAGGTTTACAATTATTGCTCAGGCTCCAACCTAGTCTATTTAACCTATAATGTAGACAGAATATGGTAGTTCAGATAAATTTGCCTAATGTTGAATTCTAGAACTTTGAATGCAAAAAAGGTAATATGGATATTTATTGAGTTAGATCTATACTGTAGGCTGGCCCAGGAAGCCAGTCAAGTGTATAGTATTATTTCTATAGGAAAGTACCATCTTCAGTTTTCAGGGACAAGGGAACATAACCACTCCAGAAGTGGCGGTGCCCAAGCTGCAGCCAATGCAACCTGCCTGGTAAATGGGAGGGAATGGAGAGCAGAATGCCAGCAATGGCGTTTGTTTTTGCTTCACAGGGCATGGCTGCGTGGCCTTGGTGTATACTGAGAAGTTAAGCCTGTGGTTTGAGGTGTACAACTTCCCTCGCCATAATCCAGAGTATGTGCAGCTGTATCAGAGAAGCAGGAGACATGTGATTCACAGAATAGCTCTTGTTCTTTGGGAAATCCCTTTCTGCCCCTGCAGTCTAATGCTGTCTGTGCTATTATCTTTATATGTGGATATTTGTAACCCTGGTTACTGCTATTTTAAGGAGTGACTCTGAATGTTAAATTTACAGTGAAATTCTTTTTTTCTGAATAAAATTCTTCTGAACTATCTCAATAATAACATTTTTCATCTAAGCAGTCTTTTGACAAACCTGTGTTGAATGTCTACAGTGTAACAGCTAATGTACTAAGCACTGAAAATAGAGATAAATGATTCCTATTCAAAGGAACAAATAAACAGTCAATAAAAGTTTACTTTACATGAAGTAACATAAAGAAATAACAGAGATAGGCTATTTCTGTCCTCATGGAGTTTATATGCTAGCAGGGAAAAAATATGTATAATTATAATATGATTGATATACCCAATAACTGGGTGAGTTTAATGCATAGAAAGGTAGCTCCTAACCCAGATGTGGGAGACACACAGGTGGAAAGGGCTGTAGTAGTTACAAGTTTAAAAATAACCACCAATTACTCTTGCCTTTTGACATTCATGAATTTGTGTAACGCCTTGACTTTATGAGTGTGGGTGGGACCTAATCCATAGACTATGGCAATAGTGAGAGGTTATCACTTTTATGATTGTATATCGTAAAACTGTGTATTCCATCTTACTATTAGACATTCTAATGCATTCTTCACTTGCACACTTTCACAAAGCGAGAAGCCGTTTTTGGCCTTCAGTCCAACAGACCTAAAGGAACTAAACTCTGTCAACGATGATGTAAGCTTGGAGGTGTAAACGTCCCAAGTTGAGTGTTCACAAAAGACCCTAGCCCTGAATGACGCCTTAGTTACAACCTCATGACAAACCCTGAAGCAGGACTGAAGTACGTAATGCCTGGATTCTTGACCCATAGAAACTATTAATAATATGCTACAACAAAAACAGCCAGTAGCACAGGAAGCAAGGGGTCTGCCCCGGTGAGGTGATCATTTTGCTCCCATCTCCACAATGATCTGGCCTGGGGGCAGCCTCTCCTGCCCCAGGTTCACAGTATGCATCTTTCCAGGTGAGAATGCCCCCCAGTGGTGGGCGTGATGTGGTCAGAGGCTGCAGTGAGGAGGCAGGACTACCACACTGAGCCCGTGTATAGGCTCCCATCTACTCCTTGGCCGGTTCTGGAGTCGGTCACTGGTACCCTAGGTACAAGAGGTTCAGTCATCTGTGTTTGCCGGCTCCTGGGAGGCAGGTGCGGGCTGGTCAGGGGGCTGGGTGGGGGAGGGGCAGAAGATGGGGGTGCAGGCTGCCCAGGCAAGACTGTGGATTTCCAACCAGTGTCCCCCAAAGAATGCTGTGGGGGCGCTCTCTGCTTCCACAGGTTGGCAATTGGCATCCCTCCAGGACGTTCAAGTCAAGGGTGGCTTCTGCCATTAGGCAGGCAGACAGACAGAAAAATTAATAGACAGACAAACTGACTATTCTCTTCCTGCATTTAGAAACAGCCATATATCCTAAACTCCTGCTCCTCATCCATTAGATAGGTAGAGAGATAAATACATAGTCAGACACACACACACACACACACACAAACACACACACACACACACACACAAACACGCACAGACACACACACTTGCCTCCTCCAGCTCCTCAATTACGCAGGTTCATAGACACAGTAACTTCCTCCTCCATTAGATAGATAGAAAGTGAGATTGACGGATACACACATGAGCCTCTACTTTCTCCTATTAGAGAAACAGACAGATAGCTACACACATGGGAATCCTCCATCTTCTCCATTAGTTATAGATAGAGATATCTCTCAGACACACAGAGACACAGACACACTAGTCTTCTCCTACTCTGACACACAGAGAGACAGATACCCTAGCCTACTCCTTCTTCTTGATTAGATATAGGTACATATATTTATAACTCATCGATAGACAGACAAACAGAAATCCTAGCCTACTCCTCCTCCATTACATGCATACATAGACTGATAGACAGATACATTAGCCTCCTCCCCCTTTAGATACAGATATATAGATAGACAGATCCTCATGCACGCGCGCGCACACACACACACACACACACTAGCCTCCTCCTCTTCCTCCAATAGGTAGATAGAAATATAGACACACTAACCTTCTCCTCTTACAACTGACAGACAAATAAACGACACACTAGCCTACTATTATGCTTCTCCTAGACGGATAAATACATACATAGATAGATACATATATAGATACATACATATATATACATACATACATATATAAATACATATATACATACATACATACAAATAAAGAAACATAGATAGGCAGGCAAATAGAGATATACTAGTCAGCTCCACCTCCGTGGATAAACAGACAGACTCACACATAGACTAGCTTCTCCCATACTCCAATAGACAGTCACTCAATCAGGCACTCAGACAGACAGACACACTATAGGCTGGGTGCGGTATTGGGATGTGGATCGGGGGTGGCGACAGGGGAATAGTGTGCCCCTGGCGAGCCAGAGGATTTCCTGCCATGTCCCTAGCTGCCTTGCCTGGGGGCGCCCTCTACTCACACAACTTCGAAGGACTCACGCCTTTAGAAGTCAGCCTGCTCCTGGGAGCTGGCATGGTGGGGTCAGCTGAAGAGGACGTCGGCAGGGGCTGAGGCGGCACAGCATTAAAGAGGGATCCCTTGGAGAGTTGGTCATTTTCCTCCCATCTACCCCTCCCATGGCCTCGGGGCGGCCTCTGCTACCGCAGATGTGCGGCATTTAATTCTCCTTGTCAGCAGGGTCCTGGGAGGCTCGCGAGGAGAGTTCGGGGTAAAGGGGCGTCTTGGGGAGCAGACTGCCTCGGGTGAGACGATAAGTTTGCTACCATCTCCACAATGGCCAGGCCTGGGAGCAGCCTCTCCTGCCCCAGGTTCACAGTATGCATGTTTCCAGGTGCAGCTGCCACCGTGAGGCAGGCGCTCTGTGGTCAGAGGCTGCAGTGAGGAGGCGGGCCTGCTGTATTTGCTCCCATCTCCAACTTGGCCGATCCTGGTGTCGGTCTCTACTACTCTAGGAACAGGAGGTGCACATCTCCGTGTAGGACTACTCCCGGGAGGCGGGCGCGTGTTCAGGGGGAGGGCGGGGGCGCGGCAGTAGCGGCTAAAGGGAAGGCGAAACCTGGGAGCTCTTGGTGGCCAGGTAAGCCTGTGAATATCCACCCTGCTGGCCCTTAAGCTTTCTCTGGGGCACCCTGTGCTGCCTCAGGGTGGCAACTGGCATTCCTCCAGGTCGGTCGAATACTGGGACGCTTCCTCCATTAGAACGATAGAGACACCAATAAATACACAGAAACACTACCATCTTCCTCCATTTAGAAATACACATATATCCTAAATTACTCCTCCTCATCGATTAGATAGTTACATACATAGACAGACAGACAGAAAGACAGAAAGACAGACAGACACACACACACACACACACATACACAAACACACACGCTAGCATTCTCCTACTCCTCAATTAAAAATTTCGGTAGATAGACACACAAAACCCCTCTTTCAACCGACAGAGAGACAGATAAAAAAGGCACAGTAGCCACTTGTATGCGTATAATATTTTGAAAGGGAGATAGATAGATAAATAGATAGAAAGACAGAAAGATAGAAAGATAAATAGATACATAGATAGATAGATAGATAGATAGATAGATGGATAGATAGATAGATAGATGGATATTTGATAGACAGACAGATAGATAGATACGCAGGCAAACAGAGAAGCATACTAGTCGCCTCCTCCTCCATTACATATACAGACACACACACACACACACACATACACAAACACACACGCTAGCCTTCTCCTACTCCTCAATTAAAAAGTTCGGCAGATAGACACACTAAAGCCCTATTCCAACCGACAGAGGGACAGATAAATAGTCAGAGTAGCCTGCTTGTATGTGTATACTACATTGAAAGGGAGATAGATTGATAGATAAATAGATAGATAGATAGATAGATAGATAGATAGATAGATAGATAGATGGATAGATGGATAGATACATAGATTGATTGACAGGCAGGGAAAGATAGAGACATACTTGTCGTCTTCTCCTACATTAGGTAAAAGGACAGACACCAACATAGATTAGCCTACACCTCCTCCAGTAGATAAGCAGTCAGGCAGGCAGTCAGACAGATAGACACACTAGAGGTGGGGTACGGTCTGCGGACGAGGTCGGCGGCGGAGACCGAGGACTCGGGTGCCTCTGGAGAGCCAGAGGTTTTTCCCCAGTTTCCCTAGCGGCCTGGTTTGGGGGTGGCCTCCGCTCCCACAGGTTCGCAGGTCTCATGCCTTTGAATTCAGCCTGCTCTGGTTAGCGGGCGTGGGACTGTCAGGAGAAGAGTTAGGGGGTGGAGGCGGAGGCGGCACTGCGGTTAAAGGGGGCTGCCCCGGGTAGGTAGTCATTCTCCTAACCTCTACCCATGTCTTGGCTTCAGGGCGGCCTGTGCTACACCAGATGTGAGGGATTTAATTCTCCTTCTCGGTAAGGTCCTTGGAGGCAGGCGACGTGAGTTCAGGGGACAGGGACTTCGCAGGGAGTGGACTGCCTCTGCTGAGCAGATCACTTTGCCCCCATCTCCACAACGGCCTGGCCTGGGGGCGGCCTCTCCTGCCCCAGGTTGACAGTATGCATGTTTGCGGGTCAACCTTCGCCTCGAAGGGGGTCGTGGTGCTGTCATGGGCTGCAGTGATGAGGCGGGGCTGCCCCACTGAGCCCTTGTATTTGCTCCCATCTCCCAATTGGCCGGTCCTGGGGTCGGTCTCTGCTATTCTAGGTACAAGACATGCACATTTCCCTGTAGGCCTGCTCCGGGGAGGCGGGCACGGTGTGGTCAGAGGGCGGGGTGGGGCGGGGCTGTGGCGGCTTCAGAGAAGGCGGATGCGGGGGGCGAGTGCTACCCAGGCAAGCCTGTGAATTTCCACCCTGTGGAACCCTCAGCCTGCTCTGGGGCGCTCTCTGCTGCCTCAGGGTGTTCATTGGCATCCCTCCAGGTCGGTCGAGTCCTGGGAGGCTTCCTCCATTAGACAGACACACAGACAGACACACAAATAAATAGACAGACAGACTGACTAGCCTCTTCCTCCATTTAGAAACAGCCATATATCCTAACCACCTGCTCCTAATCCATTAGATAGGTACACAGATATATACATAGACAGGCAAACACAGACACACTCACACACACACAGACACACACACACACACACACACACACATTTTAGCCTCCTCCTGCTCCTCAATTAGGCAGGTTCATAAAAACACTAAACTCCTCCTCAATTAGATAGATACAGAGTGAGATTGACGGATACACACACTAGCCTCTACCTTCTCCTGTTAGAGAAACAGATAGCTAGACACAAGGGAATTATCCATCTTCTCCATTAGTTATAGTTAGAGATAACTCTCAGACACACAGAGAAACAGACACACTAGTCTTCTCCTACTCTGACACACAGAGAGACAGATACCCTAGCCTCCACTTGTTCTCGATTAGATATAGGTACATATATTTATATCTCATAGATAGACAGACAGACAGACATCCTAGCCTATTCCTCCTCAATTACATGCATACATAGACTGATAGACAGATACATTAGCTTCCTCCCCCTTTAGACACAGATACAGATATAGACAGATCCGCATGCACGCTCGAACACACACACAGACACACACACACACACACTAGACTCCCCCTCTTCCCCCAATAGTTAGATAGAAATTTAGACACACTAACTTCTCCTCTTTCAACTGACAGACAAACAAACGACACGCTAGCCTACTGCTATGCTTCTCCTAGACGGACAAATAGATACATATATAGATACATATATAGATACATACATACATACATACATACATACATTTAAGGAAACATAGATAGGCAGGCAAATAGAGATATACTAGTCGGCTCCACCTCCGTGGATATACAGACTGACTCACACATATACTAACTTCTCCCAGACTCCAATAGACAGTCAGCAAGTTATGCACTCAGACAGACAGACACACTATAGGCTTGGTGCGGTCTGGGGACGTGGATCGGGGGTGGCGACAGGGAAAGAGTGCCCCTGGTGAGCCAGAGGATTTTCTGCCATGTCCCTAGCTGCCTTGCCTGGGGGAGCCCTCTACTCCCCCAAGTTCGACGGACTCAATCCTTTAAATTCAGCCTGCCCTGGGAGCTGGCGTGGTGGGGTCAGCTGAAGAGGACGTCGGCAGGGGCTGAGGCGGCACAGCATTAAAGAGGGATCCCTCAGAGAGTTGGTCATTTTCCTCCCATCTACCCCTCCCCTGGCCTCGGGGCGGCCTCTGCTACCGCAGATGTGCGGCATTTAATTCTCCTTTTAAGCAGGGTCCTGGGAGGCTGGTGAGATGAGTTCGGGTAAAGGGACGTCTCGGGGAGCCGACTGCCTCGGGTGAGACGATAAGTTTGCTCCCATCTCCAAAACGGCCAGGCCTGGGGGCAGCCTCTCCTGCCCCAGGTTCACAGTATGCATGTTTCCTGGTGCAGCTGCCCCCCTGAGGCAGGCGCTCTGCGGTCATTGGCTGCAGTGAGGAGGCGGGCCTGCCCAACCGAGCCGGTTTATTTGCTCCCATCTCCAACTTGGCCGATCCTGGTGTCAGTCTCTACTACTCTAGGAACAGGAGTTGCACATCTCCGTGTAGGACTACTCCCGGGAGGCGGGCTCGGGGTGGTCAGGTGGCTGGGTGGGGGCGCGGTGGGGGCGGCTACAGGGAAGGCGAAAGCTGGGAGCACTTGGTGGCCAGGTAAGCCTGTGAATTTCCACCCTGCGTCCCGCTCAGCCTGCTCTGGGGCACCCTGTGCTGCCTCAGGGTGGCAACTGGCATTCCTCAAGGTCGGTCGAATACTGGGACGCTTCTTCCATTAGAAAGATAGAGATACCAATAAATACACAGAAACACTACCATCTTCCTCCATTTAGAAATAGACATATATCCTAAATGACTCCTCCTCATCGATTAGATAGGTAGATAATTACATACATAGACAGACAGACAGAAAGACAGACACACACACACACACACACACACACATACACAAACACACACGCTAGCCTTCTCCTACTCCTCAATTAAAAAGTTCAGTAGATAGACACACTAAAGCCCTCTTCCAATCGACAGTGAGACAGATAAAAAAGGCAGAGTAGCCTGCTTGTATGCGTATACTACATTGAAAGGGAGACATATTGATAGATAAATAGATTGATAGATAGATAGATAGATAGATAGATTGATAGATAGATAGATAGTTGGATAGATGGATAGATACATAGATTGATTCACAGGCAGGCAAAGATAGAGACATAATTGTCGTCTTCTCCTCCGTTAGGTAAAAGGACATACACCAACATAGAGTAGCCTCCATATCCTCCAGTAGATAAGCAGTCAATCAGGCAGTCAGACAGATAGACACTCTAGAGGCGTGGTGCGGGATAGGGACGAGGTCGGCGCCGGCGACCGAGGACTCGGGTACTCCTGGAGAACCAGAAGATTTTCCCCAATTTCCCTAGAGTCCTGGCTTGGTGGTGGCCTCCGCTTCCCCAGGTTCACAGGACTCATGCCTTTGAATACAGCCTGCTCTGGGGTGCGGGTGTGGGGCGGTCAGGGGAAGATTCGGGGGTGGAGGCAGAGGCGGCACTGTGGTTAAAGGGGGCTGCCCCGGGTAGGTAGTCATTCTAATAACATCTACCCTTGTCCTGGCTTCGGGGCAGCCTCTGCTACCCCAGATGTGAGGGATTTAATTCTCCTTCTCGGTAAGGTCCTTGGAGGCAGGCGACGTTAGTTCAGGGGACAGGAACTTCGTGGGGAGCGCACTGCCTCTGCAGAGTAGATCACTTTGCCCCCATCTCCACAACGGCCTGGCCTGGGGGCGGCCTCTCCTGCCCCAGGTTGACAGTATGCATGTTTCCTGGTCAACCTGCGCCACGAAGGTTGGCATGGTGCCGTCATGGGCTGCAGTGATGAGGCGGGGCTGCCCCACCGAGCCCTTGTATTTGCTCCCATCTCCCACTTGGCCGGTCCTGGGGTCGGTCTCTGCTATTCTAGGTACAAGACATGCACATCTCCATGTAGGCCTGCTCCGGGGATGCGGGCGAATTGTGGACAGAGGGCGGGGCGGGGCGGGGAGGGGCGGTGGCGGCTTCAGAAAATGCGGATGCGGGGGGCGAGGGCTACCCAGGCAAGCCTGTGCATTTCCACCCTGTGGCCCCCTCAGCCTGCTCTGGGGCGCTCTCTACTGCCTCACAGTGGTCATTGGCATCCCTCCAGGTCGGTCGAGTCCTGGGAGGCTTCCTCCATTAGACAGACTCACAGACAGACACACAAATAAATAGACAGACAGACCTGACTAGCCTCTTCCTCCATTTGAAACAGCCATATATCCTAACCCCCTGCTCCACATCCATTAGATTGGTACACAGATAAAAACATAGACAGGCACACACAGACACACTCACATACACACACACACACACACACACATTTTAGCCTCCTCCTGCTCCTCAATTAGGCAGGTTCATATACACAGTAAACTCCTCCTCCGTTAGTTAGATACAGAGTGTGATTGACGGATACACACACTAGCCTCTACCTTCTCCTGTTAGAGAAAAAGACAGATAGCAAGACACATGGGAATTTTCCACCTTCTCTATTAGTTACAGTTAGAGATAACTCTCAGACACACAGAGACACAGACACACTAGTCTTCTCCTACTCTGACACACAGAGAGACAGATACCCTAGCCTCCATTTGTTCTCGATTAGATATAGGTACATATATTTATATCTCATAGATAGATAGACAGACAGACATCCTAGCCTATTCCTCCTCCATTACATGCATACATAGACTGATAGACAGATACATTAGCCTCCTCCTGCTTTAGATACAGATACATACATAGAAAAATCCGCATGCACGCGCGCACAAACTCACACACACTCTAGCCTCCTCCTCTTCCTCCAATAGGTAGATAGAAATATAGACACACTAACCTTCTTCTCTTACAAGTGACTGGCAAATAAATGACACGCTAGCGTACTGCTATGCTTCTCCTAGATGGATAAATAGATAGATTGATACATATATAGGTACATACATACATACATATAAACATACATACATACATACACACATACATACATACATACATATAAAGAATCATAGATAGGCAGGCAAATAGAGACATACTAGTTGGCTCCACCTCTGTGGATAAAGAGACAGACTCACACATAGAGTAGCTTTCCCATCCTCCAATAGACAGTCAGTCAGTCAGTCACTCAGACAGACAGACACACTATAGGCTGGGTGCGGTCTGGGGACGTGGATCGGGGGTGGCGACAGGGGAGTAGTGTGCCCCTGGCGAGCCAGAGGATTTTGTGACATGTCCCTAGCTGCCTTGCCTGGGGGAGCCCTCTACTTCCCCAAGTTCGACGGACTCAATCCTTTAAAGTCAGCCTGCCCTGGGAGCTGGCGTGGTGGGGTCAGCTGAAGAGGATGTCGGCAGGGGCTGAGGCGGCACAGCATTAAAGAGGGATCCCTCGGAGAGTTGGTCATTTTCCTCCCATCTACACCTCCCCTGGCCTCGGGGCGGCCTCTGCTACCGCAGATGTGCGGCATTTAATTCTCCTTGTCAGCAGGGTCCTTGGAGGCTGGCGAGGTGAGTTTGGGGTAAAGGGACATCTCGGGGAGCGGACTGCCTCAAGTGAGACGATAAGTTTGCTCCCATCCCCACAACGGCCAGGCCTGGGGGCAGCCTCTCCTGCCCCAGGTTCACAGTATGCATGTTTCCAGGTGCAGCTGCCCCCCTGAGGAAGACGCTCTGTGGTCAGAGGCTGCAGTGCGGAGGTGGGGCTGCCCAACTGAGCCGGTGTATTTGCTCCCATCTCCAACTTGGCCGATCCTGGTGTCGGTCTCTACTACTCTAGGAACTGGAGATGCACATCTCCGTGTAGGACTACTCCCGGGAGGCGGGCGCGGTGTAATCATGTGGCGGTGTGGGGGCACCCCGGGGGCGGCTATAGGGAAGGCGAAATCTGGGAGCTCTTGGTGGCCAGGTAAGCCTGTGATTTTCCACCATGCGGCCCCCTGCAGCGTGCTCAGGGGCACCCTGTGCTGCCTCAGGGTGGCAAGTGGCATTCCTCCAGGTCGGTCGAATACTGTGACGCTTCCTCCATTAGAATGATAGAGACACCAATAAATACACAGAAACTACTACCATCTTCCTCCATTTAGAAATAGATATATATCCTAAATTACTCCTCCTGATCGATTATATAGGTAGATAGTTACATACATAGACAGACAGAGAGAAACACAGACACAGACACACACACACACACACACATACACAAACACACACGCTAGCCTTCTCCTACTCCTCAATTAAAAAGTTCGGTAGATAGACACACTAAAGCCCTCTCCCAACCGACAGAGCGACAGATAAAAAAGGCAGAGTAGCCTGCTTGTATGCGTATACTACATTGAAATGGTGATAGATTGATAGATAAATAGAAAGATAGAGAGTTAGATAGATAGATAGATAGATAGATAGATAGATAGATAGATAGATACATAGTTGTATAGATGGATAGATACATAGATAGATTGACAGGCAGGCAAAGATAGAGACATACTTGTCGTCTTCTCCTCCATTAGGTAAAAGGACAGACACCAACATAGTGTAGCCTACGCCTCCTCCAGTAGATAAGGTTTCAGGCAGGCAGTCAGACAGATAGTTACACTAGAGGTGGGGTACGGTCTGGGGACGAGGTCGGCGGCGGTGACTGAGGACTCGGGTGCCCCTCGAGAGCCAGAGGATTTTCCCCAATTTCCCTAGTGCCCTGGGTTATGGGTGGCTTCCGCTCCCAAAGTTTCACAGGTCTCATGCCTTTGAATTCAGCCTGCTCGGTTTAGGGGGTGTGGGGCTGTCAGGAGAAGAGTTAGGGGGTGGAGGCGGAGGCGGCACTGCGGTTAAAGGGGACTGCCCCGGGTAGGTAGTCATTCTCTTATCATCTATCCTTGTCTTGGCTTTGGGGCGGCCTGTGCTACACCAGATGTGAGGGATTTAATTCTCCTTCTCGGTAAGGTCCTTGGAGGCAGGCGACGTTAGTTCAGGGGACAGGGACTTCGCGGGGAGCGGACTGCCTCTGCTGAGCAGATCACTTTGCCCCCATCTCCACAACGGCCTGGCCTGGGGGCGGACTCTCCTGCCCCAGGTTGACAGTATGCATGTTTGCGGGTCAGCCTTCGCCACGAATGTTGGCGTGGTGCCGTCATGGGCTGCAGTGATGAGGCGGGGCTGCCCCACCGAGCCCTTGTATTTGCTCCCATCTCCCACTTGGTCGGTCCTGCGATCGGTCTCTGCTATTCTAGGTACAAGACATGCACGTCTCCTTGTAGGCCTGCTCTGGGGAGGCGGGCGAGTTGTGGACAGAGGGCGGGGCGGGGCGGGGCGGTGGCGGCTTCAGAGAAGGCAGATGCGGGGGGCGAGTGCTACCCAGGCAAGCCTGTGAATTTCCACCCTGTGGAACCCTCAGCCTGCTCTGGGGCACTCTCTTCTGCCTCAGGGTGGTCATTGGCATCCCTCCAGGTAGTTCGAGTCCTGGGAGGCTTCCTCCATTAGACAGACACACAGACAGACACACAAATATATAGACAGACAGACCGACTTGCCTCTTCCTCCATTTAGAATCAGCCATATATACTAACCACCTGCTCCTAATCCATTAGATAGGTACACAGATATATACATAGACAGGGACACACAAACACACTCACACACACAGACACACACACACAGACACACACACACATTCTAGCCTCTTCCTGTTCCTCAATTAGGAATGTTCATAAACACAGTAAACTCCTCCTCCATTAGATAGATACAGAGTGAGATTGACGGATACACACACTAGACTCAACCTTCTACTGTTAGAGAAACAAACAGATAGCTAGACACAAGGGAATTATCCATCTTCTCCATTAGTTATAGTTAGAGATAACTCTCAGACAGACAGAGACACAGACACACTAGTCTTCTCCTACTCTGACACACAGAGAGACAGATACCCTAGCCTCCACTTGTTCTTGATTAGATTTATACATATATTTATATCTCATAGATAGACAGACAGACAGACATCCTAGCCTATTCCTCCTCCATTACATGCATACATAGACTGATAGACAGATACAATAGCCTCCTCCCCCTTTAGATACAGATACAGAGATAGACAGATCCGCATGCACGCGCACACACACACACACATACACTATCCTCTTCCTCTTCCTCCAATAAGTAGATAGAAATTTAGATACACTAACCTTCTCCTCTTACAACTGACAGACAAATAAACGACACGCTAGCCTACTGCTATGCTTCTCCTAGACGGATATATATATACATATAGATACACATATATATACATACATACATACATACATACATACATACATACATACATACACACATACATTTTAAGAAACATAGATAAGCAGGCAAATAGAGAAATACTATTCGGCTCCACGTCCGTGGATATACAGACAGACTCACACATAGACTAGCTTCTCCCATACTCCAAAAGACAGTCAGTCTGTCAGGCACTCGGACAGACAGACACACTATAGGCTGGTTGCCGTCTGGGGACCTGGATCGGGGGTGGCGACAGGGGAATAGTGTGCCCCTGGTGAGCCAGAGGATTTTCTGCCATGTCCCTAGCTGCCTTGCCTGGGGGAGCCCTCTACTGCCCCAAGTTCGACGGACTCAAGCCTTTGAAGTCAGCCTGCTCCCGGGAGCTGGCGTGGTGGGGTCAGCTGAAGAGGACGTCAGCAGGGGCTGAGGCGACACAGCATTAAAGAGGGATCCCTCGGAGAGTTGGTCATTTTACTCCCATCTACATCTCCCCTGGCCTCGGGGCGGCCTCTGCTACCGCAGATGTGCGGCATTTAATTCTCCTTTTAAGCAGGGTCCTGGGAGGCTGATGAGTTGAGTTAGGGGTAAAGGGACGTCTCGGGGAGCGGACTGCCTCAGGTGAGACTATAAGTTTGCTCCCATCTCCACAACGGCCAGGCCTGGGGGCAGCCTCTCCTGCCCCAGGTTCACAGTATGCATGTTTCCAGGTGCAGCTGCCCCCCTGAGGCAGGCGCTCAGCGGTCAGAGGCTGCAGTGAGGAGGTTGGGCTGCCGAACTGAGTCGGTGTATTAGCTCCCATCTCCAACTTGGCCGATCCTGGTGTAGGTCTCTACTACTCTAGGAACTGGAGGTGCACATCTCCTTGTAGGACTACTCCCGGGAGGCAGGCGCGGTGTGATCATGGGGCGGGGTTGTGGCGCGGCGGGGGCGCCTATTGGCAAGGCGAAATCTGGGAGATCTTGGTGGCCAGGTAAGCCTGTGATTTTCCACCATGCGACCCCCACAGCCTGCTCTGGGGCACCCTTTGCTGCCTCAGGGTGGCAACTGTCATTCCTCCAGGTCGGTCGAATACTGGGTCGCTTCCTCCATTAGAACGATAGAGACACCAATAAATACACAGAAATACTACCATCTTCCTCCATTTAGAAATAGATATATATCCTAAATTACTACTCCTCATCGAGTATATAAGTAGATATTTACATACATAGACAGACAGAGGGAAACACAGGCACAGACACACACACACACACACACACATACACATACACAAACACACACGCTAGCCTTCTCCTACTCCTCAATTAAAAAGTTCGGTAGATATACACACTAAAGCCCTCTTCCAACCGACAGAGGGACAGATAAATAGTCAGAGTAGCCTGCTTGTATGCGTATACTACATTGAAATGGTGATAGATTGATTGATAAATAGAAAGATAGATAGATAGATAGATAGATAGATAGTTGGATAGATGGATAGATACATAGATTGATTGACAGGCAGGCATAATAGAGACATACTTGTCATCTTCTCCTCCGTTATGTAAAAGGACAGACACCAACATAGATTAGCCTACACCTCCTCCAGTAGATAAGCACTCAGGCAGGCAGTCAGACAGATAGACACACTAGAGGTGGGGTACGGTCTGCGGACGAGGTCGGCGGCGGAGACCGAGGACTCGGGTGCCCCTGGAGAGCCAGAGTATTTTCCCCAATTTCCCTAGCGGCCTGGTTTGGGGGTGGCCTCTGCTCCCACAAGTTCGCAGGTCTCATGCCTTTGAATTCAGCCTGCTCTGGTTAGCGGGACTGGGGCCATCAGGAGATGAGTTAGGGGGTGGAGGCTGAGGCGGCACTGCGGTTAAAGGGGGCTGCCCCGGGTAGGTAGTCATTCTCCTAACCTCTACCCTTGTCCTGGCTTCGGGGCGGCCTCTGCTACCCCAGATGTGAGGGATTTAATTCTCCTTCTCGGTAACGTCCTTGGAGGCAGGCGACGTGAGTTCAGGGGACAGGGACTTCGCGGGGAGGTACTGCCTGTGCTGAGCAGATCAATTTGCCCCCATCTGTACATCGGTGTGTCCTGGGGGCGTCCTCTCCTGCCCCAAGTTGTCAGTATGCATGTTTGCGGGTCAGCCTGCGCCACGAAGGGGGGCGTGGTGCCGTCATGGGCTGCAGTGATGAGGCGGGGCTGCCCCACCGAGCCCTTGTATTTGCTCCCATCTCCCACTTGGCCGGTCCTGGGGTCGGTCTCTGCTATTCTAGGTACAAGACATGCACATCTCCGTGTAGGCTTGCTCCGGGGATGCGGGCACGGTGTGGACAGAGGGCGGGGTGGGGCGGGGCGGTGGCGGCTTCAGAGATGGCGGATGCAGTGGGGTGATGGCTACCCAGGCCAGCCTGTGCATTTCCAACCTGTGGCCCCCTCAGTCTGCTCTGGCTCGCTCTCTGCTGCCTCAGGGTGGTCATTGGCATCCCTCCAGGTCGGTCAAGTCCTGGGAGGCTTCTTCCATTAGACAGACAGACAGACAGACACACAAATAAATAGACAGACAGAGCGACTAGCTTCTTCCTCCATTTAGAAACAGCCATATGTCCTAACCACCAGCTCCTAATCCATTAGATAGGTACACAGATAAATACATACACAGGCATACACAGACACACTCACGCAAACACACACACACACAAACACGCACACATTCTAGCTTCCTCCTGCTCCTTAATTAGGCAGGTTCATAAACATAGTAAACTCCTCCTCCATTAGATACATAAAGAGAGAGATTTACAGATACACACAGTAGCCTCTACCTGCTCCTGTTAGAGAAACAGACAGATAGCTAGACACAAGGGAATTATCCATCTTCTCCATTAGTTATAGTTAGAGATAACTCTCAGACACACAGAGACACAGACACACTAGTCTTCTCCTACTCTGACACACAGAGAGACAGATACCCTAGCCTCCACTTGTTCTCGATTAGATATATGTACTTATATTTATATCTCATATAGACAGACAGACATCCTAGCCTATTCCTCCTCCATTACATGCATACATAGACTGATAGAAAGATACATTAGCCTCCTCCCCGTTTAGATACAGATACATAGATAGACAGATCCGCATGCATGCGCGCACACACACACAGACACACACACACACTCTAGCCTCCTCCTCTTCCTCCAATAGGTAGATTGAAATATAGACACACTAACCTTCTCCTCTTACAACTGACAGACAAATAAACGACACGCTAGCCTACTGCTATGCTTCTCCTAGACGGATAAATAGATACATTGATAGATACATATATAGATACATACATACATAAATACACACATACATACATACATACATATAAAGAAACATAGATAGACAGGCAAATAGAGATATACTAGTCGGCTCCACCTCCGTGGATAAACAGGCAGACTCACACATAGAGTAGCTTCTCCCATACTCCAATAGACTGTCAGTCATTCAGGCACTCAGACATACAGACACACTATAGGCTGGGTGCGGTCTTGGGATGTGGATAGGGGGTGGCGACAGGGGAATAGTGTGCCCCTGGCGAGCCAGAGGATTTTCTGCCATGTCCCTAGCTGCCTTGCCTGGGGGAGCCCTCTACTCCCCCAAGTTCGACGGACTCAATCCTTTAAATTCAGCCTGCCCTGGGAGCTGACGTGGTGGGGTCAGCTGAAGAGGACGTTGGCAGGGGCTGAGGCTGGCACAGCATTAAAGAGGGATCCCTCAGAGAGTTGGTCATTTTACTCCCATCTATCCCTCCCCTGGCCTCGGGGCGGCCTCTACTACCGCAGATGTTCGGCATTTAATTTTCCTTGTCAACAGTGTTCTGGGAGGCTTGCGAGATGATTTCGGGGTAAAGGGACATTTCGGGGTGCGGACTGCCTCGGGTGAGATGATAAGTTTGCTCCCATCTCCAAAACGGCCAGGCCTGGGGGCAGCCTCTCCTGCCCCAGGTTCTCAGTATGCATGTTTGCAGGTTCAGCTGCCCCCATGATGCAGGCTTTCTTTGGTCAGAGTCTGCAGTGAGGTAGCAGTTCTGCCCAACTGAGCTGGTGTATTTGCTCCCATCTCCAACTTGGCCGATCCTGGTGTCGGTCTCTACTACTCTAGGAACAGGAGGTGCACATCTCCGTGTAAGACTACTACCGGGTGGCGGGCGCGGGGTGGTCAAGGGGCGGGGCGGGTGCGAGGCGGAGGCGGCTACAGGGAAGACGAAAGCTGGCAGCTCTTTGAGTCCAGGAAATCTTTTGAATTTCCACAATGCGTCCCGCTCAGCCTGCCCTGGGGCACTCTGTGCATGCCTCAGGTTGGCAACTGGCATTCCTCCAGGTCAGTCAAATACTGGGACGCTTCCTCCCTTAGAACGATAGAGATACCAATAAATACACAGAAACACTACCATCTTCCTCCATTTAGAAATAGACATATAACCTAAATTAATTCGACTCATCGATTATATAGGTAGATAGTTACATACATAGACAGACATAAAGACAGACACACTCACACACACACACACACACACACACACACACACATACACAAACACACACGCTAGCCTTCTCCTACTCCTCAATTATAAAGTTCGGTTTATAGACGCACTAAAGCCATCTTCCAACCGACAGAGGGACAGATAAAAAAGGCAGAGTAGCCTACTTGTATGCGTATACTACATTGAAAGGGAGATAGATTGATAGATAAATAGAAAGATAGATAGATAGATAGATAGATAGATAGATAGATAGATAGATAGATAGTTGGATAGATGGATAGATACATAGATTGATTGACAGGCAGGCAAAAATAGAGACATACTTGTCGTCTTCTCTTCTGTTAGGTAATAGGACAGACACCAACATAGAGTAGCCTACACCTCCTCCAGTAGATAAGCAGTCAGGCAGGCAGTCAGACAGATAGACACAGTAGAGTTGGGGTACGGTCTGGGGACGAGATCTGCGGCGGCGACCGAGGACTCGGGTGCCCCTTGAGAGCCAGAGGATTTTCATCAATTTCCCTAGCAGCCTGGTTTGTGGGTGGCCTCCGCTCCCTCAGGTTCGCAGGTCTCATGCCTTTGAATTCATCCTGCTCTGGTTAGCGGGACTGGGGCCGTCAGGAGAAGAGTTAGGAGGGTGGAGGCTGAGGCGGCACTGCGGTTAAAGGGGGCTGCCCCGGGTAGGTAGTCATTCTCCTAACCTTTACCCTTGTCCTGGCTTCGGGGCGGCCTCTGCTACCCCAGATGTGAGGGATTTAATTCTCCTTCTCGGTAACGTCCTTGGAGGCAGGCGACGTGAGTTCAGGGGACAGGGACTACGCGGGGAGGGACTGCCTGTGCTGAGCAGATCAATTTGCCCCCATCTGTACATCGGTGTGTCCTGGGGGCGTCCTCTCCTGCCCCAAGTTGTCAGTATGCATGTTTGCGGGTCAGCCTGCGCCACGAAGGGGGGCGTGGTGCCGTCATGGTCTGCAGTGATGAGGCGGGGCTGCCCCACCGAGCCCTTGTATTTGCTCCCATCTCCCACTTGGCTGGTCCTGGGGTCGGTCTCTGCTATTCTAGGTACAAGACATGCACATCTCCATGTAGGCCTGCTCCGGGGAGGCGGGCACGTGATGGACAGAGGGCGGGGTGGGGCGGTGGCGGCTTCAGAGAAGGCGGATGCGGGGGGCGAAGTCTACCCAGGCAAGCCTGTGCATTTCCACCCTGTGGCCCCCTCAGCCTGCTCTGGCTCGCTCTCTGCTGCCTCAGGGTGGTCACTAACATCCCCCCAAGTCGGTCGAGTCCTGGGAGGCTTCCTCCATTAGACAGACACACAGACACACAAATAAATAGACAGACAGACCGACTAGCCTCTTCCTTCATTTAGAAACAGCCATATATCCTAACCACCTGCTCCTCATCCATTAGATAGTTACATAGATATATACATAGACAGGCACACACAGACACACTCACACACACACAGACAGACACACACACACACACACACATTCTAGCCTCCTCCTGCTCCTCAATTAGGCAGGTTCATATAAACAGTAAACTCCTCGTCCTTTGGATAGATACCGAGTGAGACTGACGGAAACACACACACTAGACTCAGCATTCTCCTGTTAGAGAAACAAACAGATAGCTAGACACATGAGAATTATCCATCTTCTCCATTAGTTATAGTTAGAGATAACTCTCAGACACACAGAGACACAGACACACTAGTCTTCTCCTACTCTGACACACAGAGAGACAGATACCCTAGCCTCCACTTGTTCTCGATTAGATATATGTACATATATTTATATCTCATAGATAGACAGACAGACATCCTAGCCTATTCCTCCCCCATTACATGCATACATAGACTGATAGACAGATACATTAGACTCCTCCCCGTTTAGATACAGATACATAGATAGACAGATCCGCATGCACGCGCGCACACACACACAGACACTCACAAACACACTAGCCTCCTCCTCTTCCTCCAATAGGTAGATTGAAATATAGACACACTAACCTTCTCCTCTTACAACTGACAGACAAATAGATGACACGCTAGCCTACTGCTATGCTTCTTCTAGACGGATAAATAGATACATATATAGATACATACATACATACATACATACATACATACATACATACACACATACATACATACATACATATAAAGAAACATAGATAGGCAGGCAAATAGAGTTATACTAGTCAGCTCCACCTCCGTGGATAAACAGACAGTCTCACACATAGAGTAGCTTCTCCCATCCCCCAATAGATAGTCAGTCATTCAGGCACTCAAACATACAGACACACTATAGGCTGGGTGCGGTATTGGGATGTGGATCGGGGGTGGCGACAGGGGAATAGTGTGCCCCTGGCGAGCCAGAGGATTTTCTGCCATGTCCCTAGCTGCCTTGCCTGGGGGAGCTCTCTACTCCCCCAAGTTCGACGGACTCAATCCTTTAAATTCAGCCTGCCCTGGGAGCTGGCGTGGTGGGGTCAGCTGAAGAGGACGTCGGCAGGGGCTGAGGCAGGCACAGCATTAAAGAGGGATCCCTCGGAGTGTTGGTCATTTTCCTCCCATCTATCCCTCCCCTGGCCTCGGGGCGGCCTCTGCTACCTCAGATGTGCGGCATTTAATTCTCCTTGTCACAGTGTCCTGGGAGGCTGGCGAGGTAAGTTCGGGGTAAAGGGACATTTCGGGGTGCGGATTGCCTCTGGTGAGACGATAAGTTTGCTCCCATCTCCACAACGGCCAGGCCTGGGTGCAGCCTCTCCTGCCCCAGGTTCTCAGTATGCATGTTTGCAGGTTCAGCTGCCCCCATGAGGCAGGCTTTCTGTGGTCAGAGTCTGCAGTGAGGAAGCGGGCCTGCCCAACCGAGCTGGTGTATTTGCTCCCATCTCCAACTTGGCCGATCCTGGTGTCGGTCTCTACTACTCTAGGAACAGGAGGTGCACATCTCCGTGTAAGACTACTACCGGGTGGCGGGCGCAGGGTGGTCAGGGGGGAGGGCAGGGGCGAGGTGGGGTCGCCTACAGGGAAGGTGAAAGCTGGGAGCTCTTTGAGGCCAGGAAATCCTTTGAATTTCCACAATGCGTCCCGCTCAGCCTGCCCTGGTGCACTCTGTGCTGCCTCAGGTTGGCAACTGGCATTCCTCCAGGTCAGTCAAATACTGGGACGCTTCCTCCATTAGAACGATATAGATACCAATAATTACACAGAACCACTTCCATCTTCCTCCATTTAGAATTAGACATATAACCTAAATTAATCCGACTCATCGATTAGATAGGTAGATAGTTACATACATAGACAGACATAAAGACAGACACACTCACACACACACACACACACGCGCACACACACACACACACACACATACACAAACACACACGCTAGCCTTCTCCTACTCCTCAATTATAAAGTTTGGTTTATAGACACACTAAAGCCCTCTTCCAACCGACAGAGGGACAGATAAAAAAGGCAGAGTAGCCTACTTGTATGCGTATACTACATTGAAAGGGAGATAGATTTATAGATAAATAGAAAGATAAATAGATAGATAGATAGATAGATAGATAGATAGATAGATAGATAGATAGATAGATATTTGGTTAAATGAATAGATATATAGGTTGATTGATAGGCAGGGAATGATAGAGACATACTTGTCGTCTTCTTCTCCTCTAGGAATATGGACAGACACCAACAGAGAGTAGCCTCCACCACCACCAGTTGATAAGAAGTGAGGCAGGCTGTCAGAAAGTTAGACACACTAGAGGCGGGGTGCGGTCTGGGGACGTGATCTGCGGCGGCGACCGAGGACTCGGGTGCCACTGGAGAGCCAGAGGATTTTCCCCAATTTCTCTAGCCGCCTGGCTTAGGGGCGGTCTCCATTCTCCTAGTTTCGCAGGACTACTGCCTTTGAATTCAGCCTGCTCTGGGTAGCGGGCGCGGGGCAGTCAGGGGAAGAGTTAGGTTTTGGAGGCGGAGACGGCACTGCGGTTAAAGGGGGCTGCCCCGGATACGTAGTCATTCTCCTAATATCTACCCTTGTCCTGGCTTCAGGGCGGCCTCTGCTACCCCAGATGTGAGGGATTTAATTCTCCTTCTCGGTAAGGTACTTGGAGGCAGGCGACATGAGTTCAGGGGACAGGGACTTCGCGGGGAGGTACTGCCTGTGCTGAGCAGATCAATTTGCCCCCATCTGTACATCGGCGTGTCCTGGGGGCGTCCTCTCCTGCCCCAAGTTGTCAGTATGCATGTTTGCGGGTCAGCCTGCGCCACGAAGGGGGGCGTGGTGCCGTCATGGGCTGCAGTGATGAGGCGGGGCTGCCCCACCGAGCCCTTGTATTTGCTCCCATCTCCCACTTGGCCGGTCCTGGAGTCGGTCTCTGCTATTCTAGGTACAAGACATGCACATCTCCTTGTAGGCCTGCTCTGGTTAGGTGGGCGTGTTTTGGACAGAGGGCGGGATGGGGCGGGGCGGTGGCGGCTTCAGACAAGGCGGATGCTGGGGGCAAGTTCTACCCAGGCAACCCTGTGAATTTCCACCCTGTGGCACACTCAGCCTGCTCTGGGGCGCTCCCAGCTGCCTCAGGGTGGTCATTGGCATCGCTGTAGGTCGGTCGATTCCTGGGAGGATTCCTCCATTAGACAGACACACAGACAGACACACAAATATATAGACAGACAGACCGACTAGCCTCTTCCTCCATTTAGAAACAGCCATATATCCTAACCACTTGCTCCTCATCCATTACATAGGTCCACAGGTATATACATAGTCAGGCACACAGACACACACTCACACACACACACACACTCTAGCCTCCTCCTCTTCCTCCAATAGGTGGATAGAAATATAGAGAGACTAAACTTCTCCTCTTACAACTGACAGACAAAAAAAGTCCCGCTAGCCTACTGCTATGCTTCTCCTAGACGGATAAATATATACATAGATAGATACCTATATAGATACATACATACATACATACATAGATACATACATACATACATACATACATACAAACATACATAGATACATACATATAAAGAAATATAGTTAGGCAGGCAAATAGAGACATAGTATTCAGATCCACCTCCGTGGATTAACTGTCAGACTCACACATACACTAGATTCTCCCATACTCCAATAGACAGTCAGTCAGTCAGGCACTCAGACAGACAGACACGCTATAGGCTGGGTGCTGTCTGGGGATGTGGATCAGGGGGTGGCGACAGGGGAGAGTGTGCCCCTGGCGAGCCAGAGGATTTTCTGCCATGTCCCTAGCTGCCTTGCCTGGGGGAGCCCTCTACTCCCCCAAGTTCGACGGACTCAAGCCTTTGAAGTCAGCCTGCTCCTGGGAGCTGGCGTGGTGGGGTCAGCTGAAGAGGTCGTCAGCAGGGGCTGAGGTGACACAGCACTAAAGAGGGATCCCTTGGATAGTTGGTCAATTTCCTCCCATCTCCCCCTCCCCTGGCCTCGGGGCGGCATCTGCTACCGCATATGTGCGGCGTTTAATTCTCCTTGTCAGCAGGGTCCTGGGAGGCTGGTGAGGTGAGTTCGTGGTAAAGGGACGTCTCGGGGAGCGGACTGCCTCGGGTGAGACGATAAGTTTGCTCCCATCTGCACAACGGCCAGGCCTGGGGGCAGCCTCTCCTGCCCCAGGTTCACAGTATGCATGTTTCTAGGTGCAGCTGCCCCCCTGAGGAAGACGCTCTGTGGTCAGAGGCTGCAGTGCAGAGGCGGGGCTGCCCAACTGAGCCGGTGTATTTGCTCCCATCTCCAACTTGGCCGATCCTGGTGTCGGTCTCTACTACTCTAGGAATAGGAGGTGCATATCTCCATGTAGGACTACTCCCGGGAGGTGGGCGCGTGTTGGTCATGGGGCGGGGATGGGGTGTGGTGGGGGCGGCTACAGGTAAGGCGAAAGCTGGGAGCTCTTCGTGGCCAATTAGGCCTGTGAATTTCCACCCTGCATCCCGTCAGCCTGCTCTGGGGCACCCTGTGCTGCCTCAGGGTGGCAACTGGCATTCCTCCAGGTAGGTCGAATACTGGGACGCTTCCTCCATCAGAACGATAGAGATACTAATAAATACACAGAAACACTACCATCTTTCTTCATTTAGAAATACACATATATCCTAAATTAATCTTCCTCATCGATTAGATAGGTAGATAGTTACATACATAGACAGACATAAAGACAGACACACTCACACACACACACACACACACACACATACACAAACACACACGCTAGCCTTCTCATACTCCTCAATTAAAAAGTTCGGTTGATAGACACACTAAGGGCCTTTTCAAATCGACAGAGAAACAGGTAAAAAGGCACAGTAGCCTGGATGTAGGCGTCCACTACATTGAAAGTGGATAGATAGATAGATAGATAGATAGATAGATAGATAGATAGATAGATAGTTAGATAGATAGATAGATAGTTAGATACATAGATTGATAGATACATAGATATATAGATAGTTGGATAGATGGATACCTACATAGATTGATTGACAGGCAGGCAAAGGTAGAGACGTAGTTGTCGTCTTCTAATCCATTAGGTAATAGGACAGACACCAACATAGTGTAGACTCCACCTCCTCCAGTAGATATGCAGTCAGGCAGGAAGTCAGAGAGATAGACACACAAGAGGCAGGGTGCGGTATGGGGACGTGGTCGGCGGTGGCGACTGAGGACTCGGCTGCCACTTGAGAGCCAGAGGATTTTCCAAAATTTCCCTAGAGGCCTGGTTTGGGGGCGGCCTCCGCTCCCCCAGGATCGCAGGACTCATGCCTTTGAATTCAGCCTGCTCTGGTTAGCGGGACTGGGACCATCAGGAGAAGAGTTCGGGGGTGGAGGTGGAGGCGGCACTGCAGTTAAAGGGGGCTGCCCCGGGTAGGTAGCCATTCTCCTAACCTCTACCCTTGTCCTGGCTTCGGGGCGGCCTCTGCTACCCCAGATGTGAGGGATTTAATTCTCCTTCTCGGTAAGGTCCTTGGAGGCAGGCGACGTGATTTACGGGACAGGGACTTCGCGGGGAATGGACTGACTCTGCTGAGCAGATCACTTTGCCCCCATCTCCACAACGGCCTGGCCTGTGGTCGGCCTCTCCTGCCCCAGGTTTACTTTATGCATGTTTGCCGGTCAGCCTGTGCCACGAAAGGGGGCGTGGTTCCGTCATGGGCTGCAGAGATGAGGCGGTGCGGCCACATGGAGCCCTTGTATATGCTCCCATCTCCCACTTGGCCAGTCCTGTGGTCGGTCTCTGCTATTCTAGGTACAGGAAATGCACATCTCCGTGTAGGCCTGCTCCGGGGATGCGGTCGCGGGGTGGACAGAGGGCGGGGCGGGGCGGGGCGGTGGCGGCTTCAGAGAAGGCGGATGCGGGGGGCGAGTGCTACCCAGGCAAGCCTGTGCATTTCCACCCTGTGGCCCCCTCAGTCTGCTCTGGCTCACTCTCTGCTGCCTCAGGGTTTTCATTGGCATCCCTCCAGGTCGGTCGAGTCCTGGGAGGCTTCCTCAATTAGACAGACAAACAGACAGACACACAAATAAATAGACTGAGAGACCGACTAGCCTCTTCCTCCATTTAGAAACAGCTATATATCCTAACCACCTGCTCCTAATCCATTAGATAGGTACACAGATATATACATAGACAGGCAAACACAGACACACTCACACACCCACAGACACACACACAAACCCACACACACACACACTAGCCTCTTCCTCTTCCTCCAATAGGTAGATAGAAATATAGACACACTAACGTTCTCCTCTTACAACTGACAGACAAATAAACGACACGCTAGCCTACTGCTATGCTTCTCCTAGACGGATAAATAAATACATAGATAGATACATATATAGATACATACATACATATATACATACATACATATGAAAAACATAGATAGGCAGGCAAATAGAGATATACTAGTCAGCTTCACCTCCGTGGATAAACAGACAGACTCACACATAGAGTAGCTTCTCCCATCCTCCAATAGACAGTCAGTCAGTCAGGCACTCAGACATACAGACACACTATAGGCTGGGTGCGGTATTGGGATGTGGATAGGGGGTGGCGACAGGGGAATAGTGTGCCCCTGGCGAGCCAGAGGATTTCCTGCCATGTCCCTAGCTGCCTTGCCTGGGGGCGCCCTCTACTCCCCCAAGTTCGACGGACTCAATCCTTTAAATTCAGCCTGCCCTGGGAGCTGGCGTGGTGGGGTCAGCTGAAGAGGACGTCGGCAGGGGCTGAGGCGGCACAGCATTAAAGAGGGATCCCTCAGAGAGTTGGTCATTTTCCTCCCATCTACCCCTCCCCTGGCCTCGGGGCGGCCTCTGCTACCTCAGATGTGCGGCATTTAATTTTCCTTGTCAGCAGGGTCCTGGGAGGCTTGCGAGGTGAATTCGGGGTAAAGGGACATTTTGGGGTGCAGACTGCCTCGGGTGAGATGATAAGTTTGCTCCCATCTCCACAACGGCCAGGCCTGGGGGCAGCCTCTCCTGCCCCAGGTTCTCAATATGCATGTTTGCAGGTTCAGCTGCCCCCATGAGGCAGGCTTTCTGTGGTCAGAGGCTGCAGTGAGGAAGCGGAGCTGCCCAACCGAGCCGGTGTATTTGCTCCCATCTCCAACTTGGCCGATCCTGGTGTCGGTCACTACTACTCTAGGAACAGGAGGTGCACATCTCCGTGTAAGACTGCTACCGGGTGGCGGGCGCGGGGTGGTCAGGGGGCGGGGCGGGAGCGAGATGGAGATGCCTACATGGAAGGCGAAAGCTTGGAGCTCTTTGAGGCCAGGAAATCCTTTGAATTTCCACAATGCATCCCGCTCAGCCTGTCCTGGGGCACTCTGTGCTGCCTCAGGTTGGCAACTGGCATTCCTCCAGGTCAGTCGAATACTGGGACGCTTCCTCCATTAGAACGATAGAGATACCAATAAATACACAGAAACACTACCATCTTACTCCATTTAGAATTAGACATATAACCTAAATTAATCCGACTCATCGATTAGATAGGTAGATAGTTACATACATAGACAGACATAAAGACAGACACACTCACACACACACACACACACACACACACACACACACACACACATACACAAACACACACGCTAGCCTTCTCCTACTCCTCAATTATAAATTTCGGTATATAGACACACTATAGCCCGCTTCCAATCGACAGAGGGACAGATAAAAAAGGCAGAGTAGCCTACTTGTATGCGTATACTACATTGAAAGGGAGATAGATTGATAGATAAATAGAAAGATAAATAGATAGATAGATAGATAGATAGATAGATAGATAGATAGATAGATAGATATTTGGATAGATGGATAGATACATAGATTGACTGACAGGCAGGCAAAGATAGAGACATACTTGTCGTCTTCTCTTCTGTTAGGTAATAGGACAGACACCAACATAGAGTAGCCTACACCTCCTCCAGTAGATAAGCAGGCATGCAGTCAGACAGTTAGTCACACTAGAGGTGGGGTACAGTCTGGGGACGAGGTCGGCGGCGGCGACCGAGGACTCGGGTGCCCCTTGAGAGCCAGAGGAATTTCCCCAATTTCCCTAGCAGCCTGGTTTGGGGGTGGCCTCCGCTCCCTCAGGTTCGCAGGTCTCATGCCTTTGAATTCAGCCTGCTCTGGTTAGCGGGACTGGGGCCGTCAGGAGAAGAGTTAGGGGGTGGAGGCTGAGGCGGCACTGCGGTTAAAGGGGGCTGCCCCGGGTAGGTAGCGAGTCTCCTAACCTCTACCCTTGTCCTGGCTTCGGGGCGGCCTCTGCTACCCCAGATGTGAGGGATTTAATTCTCCTTCTCGGTAAGGTCCTTGGAGGCAGGCGACGTGAGTTCAGGAGACAGGGACTTCGCAGGGAGCGGACTGCCTCTGCTGAGCAGATCACTTTGCCCCCATCTCCACAACGGCCTGGCCTGTGGTCGGCCTCTCCTGCCCCAGGTTGTCAGTATGCATGTTTGCTGGTCAGCCTGTGCCAAGAAGTGGGGCGTGGTTCCGTCATGGGCTGCAGTGATGAGGCGGGGCAGCCCCACCGAGCCCTTGTATTTGCTCCCTTCTCCCACTTGGCCGGTCCTGGGGTCGGTCTCTGCTATTCTAGGTACAAGAAATGCACATTTCCTTATAGGCCTGCTCCGGGGATGCGGTCGCGGGGTGTACAGTGGGCGGGGCGGGGCGGTGGCGGCTTCAGAGATGGCGGATGCGTGGGGCGAGGGCTACCCTTGGCAAGCTTGTGCATTTCCAACCTGTGGCCCCCTCAGCCTGTTCTGGCTCGCTCTCTGCTGCCTCAGGGTGGTCATTGGCATCCCTCCAGGTCGGTCGAGTCCTGGGAGGCTTCCTCCATTTGACAGACACACAGAGAGACACACAAATAAATAGACAGACAGACCGACTAGCCTCTTCCTCCATTTAGAAACAGCCATATAACCCGACCACCTGCTCCTGATCCATTAGATAGGTACACAGATATATACATAGTCATGCACACAGACACACACTCACACACACACACACACTCTAGCCTCCTCCTCTTCCTCCAATAGGTGGATAGAAATATAGAGAGACTAAACTTCTCCTCTTACAACTGACAGACAAAAAAACATCCCGCTAGCCTACTGCTATGCTTCTCCTAGACGGATAAATATATACATAGATAGATACCTATATAGATACATACATACATACATACATACATACATACATACATACATACATACATATAAAGAAATATAGTTAGGCAGGCAAATAGAGACATAGTATTCGGATCCACCTCCGTGGATTAACTGTCAGACTCACACATAGACTAGATTCTCCCATACTCCAATAGACAGTCCGTCAGTCAGGCACTCAGACAGACAGACACGCTATAGGCTGGGTGCTGTCTGGGGATGTGGATCGGGGGTGGCGACAGGGGAGAGTGTGCCCCTGGCGAGCCAGAGGATTTTCTGCCATGTCCCTAGCTGCCTTGCCTGGGGGAGCCCTCTACTCCCCCAAGTTTGACGGACTCAAGCCTTTGAATTCAGCCTGCTCCTGGGAGCTGGCGTGGTGGGGTCAGCTGAAGAGGTCGTCGGCAGGGGCTGAGGTGACACAGCACTAAAGAGGGATCCCTTGGATAGTTGGTCAATTTCCTCCCATCTCCCCCTCCCCTGGCCTCGGGGCGGCCTCTGCTACCGCATATGTGCGGCGTTTAATTCTCCTTGTCAGCAGGGTCCTGGGAGGCTGGTGAGGTGAGTTCATGGTAAAGGGACGTCTCGGGGAGCGGACTGCCTCGGGTGA
Source organism: Camelus ferus (assembly GCF_009834535.1). NCBI lineage: Eukaryota > Metazoa > Chordata > Mammalia > Artiodactyla > Camelidae > Camelus > Camelus ferus. Next base: position 25,214,013 of record NC_045707.1, read on the forward strand.
GACGATAAGTTTGCTCCCATCTGCACAACGGCCAGGCCTGGGGGCAGCCTCTCCTGCCCCAGGTTCACATTATGCATGTTTCCAGGTGCAGATTCTCCCCTGATGCAGGCGCTCTGTGGTCAGAGGCTGCAGTGAGGAGGCGGGGCTGCCCAACCGAGCCGGTGTCCTTGCTCCCATCTCCAACTTGGCCGATCCTGGTTTCGGTCACTACTACTCTAGGAACAGGAGGTGCATATCTCCGTGTAGGACTACTCCCGGGAGGTGGGCGCGTGTTGGTCATGGGGCGGGGAGGGGGTGTTGTGGGGGCGGCTACAGGGAAGGCGAAAGCTGGGAGGTCTTCGTGGCCAATTAGGCCTGTGAATTTCCACCCTGCATCCCGTCAGCCTGCTCTGGGGCACCCTGTGCTGCCTCAGGGTGGCAACTGGCATTCCTCCAGGTCGGTCGAATACTGGGACGCTTCCTCCATCAGAACTATAGAGATAGTAATAAATACACAGAAACACTACCATCTTCCTCCATTTAGAAATACATATATATCCTAAATTACTCTTCCTCATCGATTAGATAGGTAGATAGTTACATACATAGACAGACATATAGACAGACACACACACACACACACACACACACACACACACATACACAAACACACACGCTAGCCTAGTCCTACTCCTCAATTAAAAATTTCGGTTGATATACACACTAAGGCCCTTTTCAAACCGACAGAGAAACAGGTAAAAAAGGCACAATAGCCTGCTTGTATGCGTCCACTACATTGAAAGGGGATAGATAGATAGATAGATAGATAGATAGATAGATATATAAATAGATAGATTGATAGATAGAAAAATAGAAAGATATATAGATAGAAATATAGATAGATAGATAGATAGATAGATATATAGATAGATAGATAGATTCATAGATACATAGATAGATAGATAGTTGGGTAGATGGATACGTACATAGTTTGATTGACAGGCAGGCAAAGGTAGAGACGTAGTTGTCGTCTTCTCCTCCATTAGGTAAAAGGACAGACACCAACATAGTGTAGACTCCACCTCCTCCAGTAGATATGCAGTCAGGCAGTAATTCAGACATATAGACACACTAGAGGCAGGGTGCGGTATGGGGACGTGGTCGGCGGTGGTGACCGAGGACTCGGCTGCCCCTGGAGAGCCAGAGTTTTTCCCCAATTTCCCTAGAGGCCTGGTTTGGGGGCGGCCTCCGCTCCCCCAGGTTCGCAGGACTCATGACTTTGAATTCAGCCTGCTCTGGTTAGCGGGACTGGGGCCATCAGGAGAAGAGTTCGGGGGTGGAGGTGGAGGCGGCTCTGCAGTTAAAGGGGGCTGCCCCGGGTAGGTAGCCATTCTCCTAACCTCTACCCTTGTCCTGGCTTCGGGGCGGCCTCTGCTACCCCAGATGTGAGGGATTTAATTCTCCTTCTCGGTAAGGTCCTTGGAGGCAGGCGACGTGATTTAGGGGACAGGGACTTCACGGGCAGCGGACTGACTCTGATGAGCAGATCACTTTGCCCCCATCTCCACAACGGCCTGGTCAGGGGTCGGCCTCTCCTACCCCAGGTTTACTTTATGCATGTTTGCCGGTCAGCCTGTGCCACGAAAGGGGGCGTGGTGCCATCATGGTCTGCAGTGATGAGGCGGCGCGGCCACATGGAGCCCTTGTATATGCTCCCATCTCCCACTTGGCCGGTCCTGGGGTCGGTCTCTGCTATTCTAGGTACAAGACATGCACATCTCCGTGTAGGCCTGTTCCGGGAAAGCGGGCGCGAGGTGGACAGAGGGCGGGGCGTGGCGGGGCGGTGGCAGCTTCAGAGAAGGCGGATGCGGGGGGCGAGTGCTACCCAGGCAACCCTGTGAATTTCCACCCTGTGGCCCCCTCAGTCTGCTCTGGCTTGCTCTCTGCTGCCTCAGGGTGTTCATTGGCATCCCTCCAGGTCGGTCGAGTCCTGGGAGGCTTCCTCCATTAGACAGACACACAGACAGACACACAAATAAATAGATAGACAGACCGACTAGCCTCTTCCTCCATTTAGAAACAGCCATATATCCTAACCACCTGCTCCTCATCCATTAGATAGTTACACAGATATATACATAGACAGGCACAAACAGACACACTCACACACACAGAGACACACACACAAACACACACACACACACACACTAGACTCTTCCTCTTCCTCCAATAGGTAGATTGAAATATAGACACACTAACCTTCTCCTCTTACAACTGAGAGACAAATAAACGACATGCTAGCCTACTGCTATGCTTCTCCTAGACGGATAAATAGATAGATAGATAGATGGATACATACATACATACATACATACATACATACATACATACATATAAAGAAACATACATAGGCAGGCAAATAGAGACATACTATTCGGCACCACCTCCGTTGATAAACAGAGAGACTCACACATAGACTAGCTTCTCCCATACTCCAATAGACAGTCAGTCAGTCAGGCACTCAGACAGACAGACACACTAAATGCTGGGTGCGGTCTGGGGACGTGGATCAGGTTTGGCGACTGGGTAATAGTGTTCCCCTGGCGAGCCAGAGGATTTTATGCCATGTCCCTAGCTGCCTTGCCTGGTGGAGCCTCTACTCCCCCAAGTTGGACGGACTCAAGCCTTTGAAGTCAGCCTGCTCCTGGGAGCTGGCGTGGTGGGTTCTTTTGAAGAGGACGTCGGCAGGGGCTGAGGCGGCACAGCATTAAAGAGGGATCCCTCGGAGAGTTGGTCATTTTCCTCCCACCTACCCCTCCCCTGGCCTCGGGGTGGCCTCTGCTACCTCAGATGTGCGGCGTTTAATTCTCCTTGTCAGCAGGGTCCTTGGAGGCTGGCGAGGTGTATTTGGGGTAAACGGACGTCTCGGGATTGGACTGCCTTGGGTGAGACGATAAGTTTACTCCCATCTCCACAATGGCCAAGTCTGGGTGCATTGTCTCCTGCCCCAGGTTCACAGTATGCATGTTTCCAGGTTCAGATTCTCCCCTGATGCAGGCGCTCTGCGTTCAAAGGCTGCAGTGAGGAGGCTGGGCTTCCCAACCGAGCCGGTGTATTTGCTCACATCTCCAACTTGGCCGATCCTGGTGTCGGTCCCTACTACTTTAGGAACAGGGGGTGCACATCTCCGTGTAGGACTTCTCCCTTTAAGTGGGCGCTGGGTGGTCAGGGGGTGTGGCTGGGGCGCGGCGGGGGTGTCTACAGGGAAGGCGAAAGCTGGGAGCTCTTGTTGGCCAGGTAGGCATGTGATTTTCCACCCTGCGGTCCCCTCAGCCTTCTCTGGGGCACCCTGTGCTGTCTCAGGGTGCAACTGTCATTCCTCCAGCTTGGTCGAATTCTGGGACGCTTCCTCGATTACAAGGATAAATATACCAATAAATACAGAGAAACACACCCATCTTCCTCAATTTAGAATTAGAAATATATCCTAAATTACTCCTCCTCATCTATTAGATAGTTAGATAGTTACATACATAGACAGACAGACAGAAAGACAGACACACACACACACACACACACACACACAAACTCACACACTACCCTTCTCCTAATCCTCAATTAAAGAGTTCGGTAGATAGACACACTAAAGCCCTCTTCCAACCGACAGAGAAACAGATAAAAAAGGCACAGTAGCCCGTGTATGCGTCCAAGACATTGAAAGGGAGATAGATAGATAGATAGATAGATAGATAGATAGATAGATAGATAGAAAGATAGATACTTATAAAACAATTCAGTGTGTTATGACACGAGTTAAGAGTGCCAATGAAGTGCCCTGGAAACATTTCATCCCAGAGCCAGCCACATGTCCAAAGATGCATTCAGTCTGTAGTGGGAAAGAAAAGTGGGCCGGGGGCTCCAGATGAGGGGAGCCGTGTAGCAACTTGGGGCAAGGACGCAGATGCCAAAGCTGGGCCTGTCCGACAGGGAGCTCAGGAGGGACTCAGCTGCTGCTTTGGGAGGTGGCAGGAGGTGGTGGGAGGGGATACCCCGACCCTGGCTCCTGAAACACCCCTCCCCTCCCTTCCTACTTGGGTCCCACACAGCGCCCCTCACTCCATCCTGCCTTGGCCTACCTGTGCCCCAGATACTCCCTGATGCTTCCCTCCCCGTTGCCTGACACCGAGCCTCCCTGCCTGCCTTCGACCATCCCCAGTACCCCCATCCTGCCGTGACCTACCTGCACCTGGGGCTCCATCCTGCTTCCCTGCTGGGGACTGGCCTTCTTGGACATGTGCGTCTCCTGGCAAGCTCTGGAGCCCTGAAGTACCTGAAATAACCGTAAGTTAAGGAAAAGAATAAAGCTCAATGATAAAGAAAATCTCTATCATTTTATTCATCGAATAATGTTTTTTATGTTTACATATAAAATATGCATATCTGTGTGCATATGCATGACTCTATTTTGGGTTTTTATGTAATAAAATTACATATTAACATTTTATTTCTTTAAAAAATTGAAGCATTGTGGCAAAATGTTAGCATTTAAAAATCTTTCTTTTAAGAAATCAAATAATTTACAAATGCTTGAAGTTTCTTTTTCACCTTTCCTTTATCCCATTCCCTTCTTTCCATCCAAAGACGTAACCGTTATCCTGAAGTCAGTGTTGTTTTACTTTCCCAGCTGTTTATTTTTTCGCCAGTCCCGCGGCCTGGGGAGGGTGGGGCTCCGTCGAAAGGATGAGGGGTGGGTTCCCCTCCCGATCTCAGAGAAGCTCACAAAAGGGCAGCCGCGTGCCCACCTGCCGCCACCTCAAGCGGCCGCGGACCATTCAAATCGCCCGTGCCAAGAGGTACCTGGCGCTCGCGATTGGCTGAGCCGGACCAGCGCCCCTGGGCGGGGCCGGCCCCCACGCAGCGGCCGCGGGTCCCGCCCCGCTGGTGCGCATGCGCGCAGTCCCCAGAGGAAAGAGTCTGCGCACATCCCCGCCCGGCCTCCGACTCGCGCCGCGGCTCCCTCCCCTGTCCGCGGAGGCTTGTCGGCTCGGAGAGACAGCAAGAGCTGCGGCCGGCAGGGGGCTGTGCGGACCCAAGGCGGCTGCGGTGGCGCCGGCCTGTGGAAATTGCCAGCAGGCGGCGCTTCGGTTCGTTGCTCGTGTGACGGCCGTTCCCCGCCCCCACAACCCTGAACCCCCTGCGACCGCCGGGGAAGAACCCGCCCGCGCAGGGAGTACCTCACCGAGACGCTTCGGCGGGAACGAGGCCGACGGCCGGCTGTGCCGGTTGCGCCCCTGAGGTGAGTGCGGGCGGCGGCAGATGTCGGCGGCGATGGGGGCCGGGCGCGGGGCGCGGGATGGAAGGGGGTTGCGGCGGCTGCCACCCCGGGTCCCCGCGGCGGAGGGAGGCCGCGCGGGCCTCTGCGGGACGGGGAGGGTCGGCGCCGTCAGTGTGGGCGCCGGGGGCCACGGCGGTTGGCGCGGTGAGCACCCCGGAGCCCTTGTCGCTCCCCAGCCCTCCCTCAGCCCCAAAGCTGTGCACCCGCCGCTTGGGCGCTCCGGCGACGGGAGGAGAATTCTCCGTGGCGCTCGGGCCGCCGCCGAGCCTGCTCCGCGCCCGGATTCTCGTAGTCGCCCGCGCCCTGAGGGGCCGGAGCGGGCTGGTGCCCGTGCCTCCCGCCGTTCCCCCCAGTGATCTAACTCCTTTATAATTTGGAAATACTCCCATTCTCACAAGGTAGTTTTTTTTGTTTTTTTCCATTATAGGAAATTATAACTCTCCTTTGACAATTTTGTTTCCTAGTAGTTTCTTTGATGTGGCAAAGAGATGATTTTATTCCTTGGAAAGGCTAAGCCAACCAAATGCATAGTGACATTTAGGTCCAAGGCCAAAAAAATCAGTTTTTTCCTAGCACCGATTACGCTGTGGATATGAAACGCATAAAAGTACCAAGGAGAGGCACCCTTTATTCCAGATCTTTAGGTTGCTTAATGGCTCCTTTGGCTAGCATAGGAGTTACAGAGAAATAGGAAAGACATCGCCTAATGTGTTCTGAAAGGTGGCTTTTTGTACAACTGTATACTGTGTCCTTCAAATTCTTTGAGGTTGCTTTTATGGTATATAAAATTGAGTGTGTAAATATATATATTTATGTATAATATATATTTTGTAGCATAGAAATATGTGTATGTTGAATGGAATATATTCCATTCAATATATCATAGTAACTAATGTCTGTGGAGAGAATTAGTTTTCTCAAATAAAGATAGCCTATGAGTAGCTTTCTTTCTGGAATAAATAAAATAAGCTTTTCATCCTCAGTATCTTTGCTTTACCTTTGAAAATACTTCACCTTATTTACACCACTAAGTGCAGGTTGATTGAAGATTACACAGATGTTACCGGCAGTGATAAAGACAGGTATCAGAAAGTCTAATTGCCTTTTACTCATTCTAGGTTAGACAATTTGGTCCTTTTGCAGCTTATCAGTTCCAACCACCTTTTCTAAAAAGTAGTAAATTGACTTTCTCAGCGATGTGCTTGAGTATCCTGAGGGTGAAACGAACATTTCTTAGCCATTTTCCCATGGCAAGAATGTCCTGTAGGCGTTGCATTGGACAAATTAGGGGAATTTCAGCTTTTCTTTATCTACTGTTCTATCTCCTTCTCAAATTTGAGGAACTTTTGCATGTCTTGGCTCAACAAGTGACAGGTGCATTTTCCAGCCATGTTTTTTGTCCCTTTAATTATGGAATTGTTGCTGTTTAAAAGAAATTTCACACACGCATGCAGTTCTTCCCAAATATATCACACCAATACCTCATTTTTTCCATGATGAATAAAAATAGTGTATTCCAGGACTTGTGAATAGTAAATACTGTGCCGTGCTCTCTAACAAGCTTATTTAGTGAAACTGATGTGTTATGGCCCCCCGGTGAAATTCCATGTGTGCTGTGTTCTACCTCTTTAGCTTTGAACTTTGCAGTCATTATCGATGTATGTAAAGTTCCTACACTCAGAAAAGTGCACGTATTCATCCATTTTTAGAGGTAGACATGTAGCCAGCCACTGAAAGTAACATAAAACTAACAAATACAATCATTTACCACAGGAATTTGGATTTGTTGAATGGTGTATGAGCATACTAGCATAACTCCTGATGGTGCAAAGCACTGTAGGAACAAGCTTCTAGCAGGGAGAACTGCTCGTGCATTATCAAAGAACAGCTAATTTGAGCTGGAACGGTCAGGGACAGCTTTGTGACATTTCTGGGAGAGTAGAACCCAAATGGCCACCTAGTTTGTGGGTCTGTAGAGACCACGGTGAGTTGAGAATTGTACTTAGAAACATGAGTGTGTCTTGTTCAGGAAAGTGAAGCATTTGACCTAGCTCAAGGAAAGGAGCTACACAGGGAAATAGTGAAAACTGATGACTAGGACAGGTTTCATTGTGGAGGCTCTTAAAAAAGAAATTTTCCTGAAAAAAAAAAACAACCTAAAGATCCATGGAAAGTCACTGAAGGTTTTTGAACAGGTGAGTGAAAAAGTTCTGGTATCTTTTACTAGCCCCCTCACCCTGCAGTGGGGGTGACATAGGAGCCGAGTGTCCTTGTGAGGGACCACAGCTGGCAGAGGAAGGCCAGTGTGTGAGGAGCTGTGGGTGCTCATCTGAGATGTCTTAGCAGTGACCAGAGGAGCTGGGTGGTGTCGTCATTATGTGATGATGAAACCATGGGACCTTCGCCGTAGTTCACACTCCCTCAGTGATTAGGCTGAGAGTTGAACCTCGGCTGCCAGATCCCAAAGCTCAGGTTCTGTTCTGTCTCATCATCCTACTCTTATCTCTGTGTGGTTGAGTGTCCTGGGTGGGAAAGCAGAAATGCCTCCACTGCTCTCAGTTTCCCACTTAACAGCCCACCACCTCCCCTCACCCCACAGGTCAGTGACTCTGCCCCTCCAGGGGAGCATGTTTAAAATGTGCACTTGAAAAACCTGGTACATCACAGTTAGTACCTCAGGTTTCAGGTTCAAATTGCGGACCGTGCCCCACAAGGCATGAAAATGAGAGGTCTCATTACCTTCTTGGTGAAGTCCTCTTGTAATTGGGAGCCAGTGGCATTAGGTGGACCAAGAAGGCTTGGGGCTATACAGCATGCTAAGTTATCCGCCATCATCTAGTTGAATGTGGAGTGTTGCTCAGTGTCGTGGAGCACTCCAAAAGGTGCTTCAGGAGGTCACCATTGGCTCTTGGCAGCTGGTCCAAAAGCCTACAGGAAGAAAAACACACTTGTAAACAAAGCATGTCATTTTGCTTAGGAAGTGGAAATACAGAAACAGAGAACAGAGTACGTGATGGTAAACCATGCCCCCAGTCCTCTCTTGCAGAGTTCTAAGCATGAATGCACACAAAAATGTTTCATTGATTTCAGTTTCTGGACGAGATACTAACTCCTGTGGTTGATTAAGTGTTTGAAAAATTAAGATCGTAACAGCGAGGGATTGGTTCTCTGGCATCTCTGTTTTGACCAGTGGATTTCATCTGCGGCAGTTCCATGGCTTCAGCAGGTGTTAACTGGTCATGGAGTCCATATTAATAAGATTAGGATAAAAACAAGAATTCAGTAACAGCAGGAGTACCTGCATCTGTTTTTCAAGTGGCTTCTGTGGGTAGCAAATGCAGCCCTTTGACACTGGTCATTACTTTAGTAGACAAAGCTGTAAAGTATAAGCTGATATTTTCCTAAGAGGATGTTTGTTGTATTTTTGGGGTTTGACCGTCATTACCTCTGGGTTGCAGTTATTTTTCCCTCTGCATTCCCTTCATCAAGGACGCTAAGCCATTTGCCATGGAGACTGGCTGTAAAAATACCGCCTTCTATATTCTGATGATAATCCTCCCGTAGATTAAGTAAAAAAGATATATGTTATTATGATAAATACATATTGGAGAAATAACAGAAAACATTAAGTTGAAAAATTCCGTTCAGACCTCACTTCCTTCACAACAGCCAGTGTGACACCCAGAGGGGAGGAGGACTCGGGGCTGTCAGGGGCTGGGGGTGGGGGGAGGGGGGATGTGCATGCTCTGGATCCAGGGTTTTAATTTGAAGAAAGGAATGGTGTGAGCCTGCATGGTAGTGATGGTCGCATGGCATCGTGAAGGCACATAGTGCTCCTGAATTGCACAATTTCAGAGGGACAAAGTCTACATTTTATTAAAAGAAACTTAAAAAAGCAAAATAAAGGATGCCATAACCGATATGAAACAAACAAAGGAAAGTGAAGAAAAACCAAACACAAACAACTTCAGGGGAATGGAAGTCAAGGTCGGGTGAGGGAGGGGATTCCTGGTGGCATTTTGAAGAAGGTGTGGGTGGGCACAGAGGGGGCTCAGTCCCAGGGGCTGGTGATGCCTGGACTGGTTCTTTGTGGCCTAGCGGTCCAGCTGCAGACAAAGTATCTTCAGGACCTTCGCAATCAGCAGGAGATGCGGGACCTTCAGGAGCAGCAGGAGCTGTGGGATTGTCAGGAGCAGCAGGAGCTACTGGAGCGGCAGGAGCGGCAGGATCTTCAGGAGCAGCATTAGCTGCTGGAGCTGCAGAAGCGGCAGGAGCAGCAGGAGGGAGGTCGGGGTCTCCTGCTGGATCCTGATGGTCCTGCTTTTGGTCTCTGGCATCTTCCCCTTCCCCTGCCTGCTCTGGACCTGTGACTGTTGGAAGTGGAGAGAGCTTTCAGTCTTGTGGAGGTGCTGATGCTGTGAGAGAGGAAAACTTGATGCACGTGCCTCCCTTTCTGTGGGCCTCTTCAAGGACAACTTCCCAGAGCTTTCCGGACAGCTCCAACCCAGCAAGTGCCCACAGGATGTGTTTTGTGACTGAATTCTTCTAGACAGGTGGTCTGAGGCCAGTCTTTGCTCTGGTGCCAGCAGCAGCATCTGGGGACACCTCCCTGTGTGGCCCAGCCCTCGGCCCTCCCTCACATAGGCACATGCACCAGCCCCCCCTTCTCACCTTCAGGCTCTGCCTAGGTGGGCTCCTGGTCCTCCACCTGACTCCCAGGGAGGTGCTCCAGGTCAGAGCCGGGTCTGCTGAGCTGCCTGTCACCCACGGGCAGGACCCTAGCGTGACGCCTGGGCAGTTTCTGGGGAGGAGGCCGCCGTGGTGGCGGGGACCCCTCCGTGTGCAGAGTCAAATGGAACTCGCGCTGGCCCTGAGAAGCGTGCAGCAGCCCCTTGCTCGGGGAGGTGGTGTGGGTGTCCTCACGCAGCGGCTTCTGCAGAGTCCAGCTCTGAAATGACAGTGACCGGAGGCCGGCCCGGCCCGGAGGTCTCAGAGCCCTGCCCCGCCAGGACCACTCCTGCTTCTGCCCACTCGACCCTCTGATGCCAGTTCGGACTGGGACATTGGTCAGCTTAGACGGCAACCCAGGAGGGAAGAGACACAGCCAGAGGGCATGGGCTTCGACTCGGGCAGCAGGGCCCTGCCTGGCACGCCACAGCCCAGCCCACCAGCACTAGGAAACATACAGAGAAACCATAGTAAAAGTTTCTCCTGCAATATGTTCCCTTTGTGCTAGATGAATGTATGTATCTCCACATGCACAATTCTGAGAGATATGTGTGTGTGAAAGCCATCCTTCACCTAACTTGTTGGGAAAACAAAGATTCTTTTCAGTTGCAAACTACACTCCATACATATATATGGGGAGGTAAAAGCTCCAACTCTGTTTTACCGTGAAAACTGCAGGAACTTCAAGCAGGCACTAGGAAACAGCCTGAGAAACCATAGTAAAAGTTTCTCCTGCAATATGTTCCCTTTGTCCTCGATGAACGTATGTCTCTCCACATGCACAATTCTGAGAGATAACGGTGTGTGAAAGCCGTCCTTAACCTAGGATGTTGGGAACAGAAAGATTCTTTACAGTTGCAAACTACACTCCATACATATATATGGGGAGTTACTAGCTAAACTCGGTTTTACAGTTAAAACTACTGGAATTTCAAATCGGCACTAGAAAACAGACTGGGACACTAGAGTAAATGTTTCTCCTGCAACCCATTCCCTTTGTGCTAGATGAACGAACGTCTATCGATATGCTCAGTTCTGAGGGATAATTGTGTATGAAACTGTCCTTCACCCAGCTTGTTGGGAACACAAAGTTTCTTTTAAGTTGCAAACTACACTCCATACATATATATGGGGGGGTACAAGTTCCATCTCAATTTTATAGTGAAAACTGCAGGAACTTCAAGCCGGAACTAGGAAACAGACTGAGAAAGCAGAGTAAAAATTCCCCTGCAACCAGTTCCCATTGTGCTAGATGAACGAATGTCTCACCACATTCTCAGTTCTGAGAGATATGTGTGTGTGAAAGCCGTCCTTCACATACCTTGTAGGGAACACAAAGTTTCCTTTCAGTTTCCAAAAACAATCCATAGATATATATGGGGAGGTACTAGCTTCAACTCGGTTTTACAGTGTAAATTGCTGGAACTTCAAATCGGCACTAGGAAACAGACTGGGAAACCAGAGTAAAATTTCTTCTGCAACAAGTCCTGTTTGTGCTAGATGAATAAACGTGTATCGACATGCTCAGTTCTGAGAGATAATTGTGTGTGAAAGCCGTCCATCACATAGCTTGTTGGGAAAACAAAGTTTGTTTTCAGATGTAAACTACCATCCATACATATATATGGGGAGGTACTAGCTCCAACTAGTTTTTATAGTGAAAGCTGCAGGAACTTCAAACCGGCACTCGGAAACAGACTGAGAAAACACAGTAAAAGTTTCTTCTGCAACTCATTCCCCTTGTGCTACATGAATGAACGTCTCTCCACATGCTCAGTTCTGAGAGATAAGTGTGTGTGACAGCCGTCCTCCACCTAGCGTGTTGGGAAACCAAAGTTTTTTTCAGTTGCAAAATACACTCCATAAATATAAATTGGGAGGTACTAGCTCCAAATCGGTTTTACAGTGAAAACTGCAGGAACTTCTAACCGGCTCTAGGAAATGGACTGAGAAACCAGAGTAAAAGTTCCTCCTGCATCCCTTTCCCATTTTGCCAAATGAACATACGTCTCTCCACATGCTAAGTTCTGAGAGATGTGTGTGTTAATGCCGTCCTTCACCTAGCTTGTTTGGAACACAAAGTTTATTTTCAGTTGCAAACTACACTCCATACATATATATGGGGATAGTAGCTCCAAAACGGTTTTACAGTAAAAACTGCAGGAACTATTAACCGACACTAGGAAACATACTGAGAAACAAGTATTAAATTTCTCCTGCAACCCGATACATTTGTGTATGATGAACGAACGTCTCTCCTCATGCTCAGATCTGAGATGTCAGTGTGTGTGAAAGCCAGTCCTTCACCTAGCTTGTTGGGAACAGATATATTCTTTTCAGTTGCAATCTACACTCCATAATTATATATGTGTAGGTACTAACTCCAAAGCAGTTTTACAGTGCAAACTGCAGGAACTTCATACCGGATCTAGGGAACATACTGACAAACCAGAATAAAAGTTTCTACTGTAAAGCGTACCCTTTATGCTAGATGAACAAACGTCTCTCCACATGCTCAGTTCTAAGAGATAACTGTGGGTGAAAGCCGTCCTTCACCTAGCTTGATGGGAACACAAAGTTTCTATTCAGTTTCAGTCTACACTCCATATATATATATCTTGATGTACTAGCTCCAACACGGGTTTACTGTGAAAACTGCAGGAAAATCTTACCGGCAATAGGCAACAGACTGAGAAATCAGAGTAATATTTTCCCCTGCAACTCATTCCCTTTGTACTAGATGAACAAACGTCTTTCCACATGCTAAATTCTGAGAGATAATTGTGTGCAAACACCGTCTTTCAATTAGCTTATTGGGAACACAAAGTTTCTTATCAGTTGCAAACTACATTCCAAATAAATATATTAGGGGGATACAATCTCCAACTCGGTTTTAAAGTGAAAACTGCAGGAACGTCATACCGGCACTAGGAAACAGACAGAGAAACCAGAGTAAAAATTTCTACTGCAACCCGTTCCATTTGTGCTAGATGAACGAACGTCTCTCCACATGCTCAGTTCTGAGAGATAAGTGTCTGTGAAAGCTCTTCTTCACCTACCTTTTTGGTAACACAAAGTTTCTTTTTAGTTGCTAACTATACCTATAGAAATATAAGGGGAGGTACTAGCATCAACTCGGTTTTACAGAGAAAACTGCAGGAACTTCAAACCGGAAATAGGAAACAGACAAATAACCCAGTGTTATAGTTTCTCCTGCAAATCACTCCGTTTGTGTTAGAAGAATGAACGACTCACCACATGCCCAGTTCTGAGAGAAATTTTTGTGTGAAAGCCGTCCTGCAGCTAACTTTTTGGGAAAACAAAGATTCTTTTCATTTGCAAACTATAATCCATACATATATATTGGGAGGTAGTAGCTCCAACGCTGGTTTTACATGATAAACTGCAGGAACTACAGACGGGCACCAGGAAACACTCTCAGAAACCAGAGTAAATGTTTTTCCTGCTATCCTAACTATTTCTGCTAGATTAACGAAAGTCTCTCCACATGTTCAGTTCTGAGAGTAAGTGTGTGTGAAAGCCATCCATCACCTAACTTGTGGGGGACACACAGTTTCTTTTCATTTGCAAAATACACTCCATACATATATATGGGGAGGTACTAGCTCCAAATCTTTTTTACAGTGAAAACTGCAGGAACTTCAAACCACTTTAGGAAACAAACTGAGAAACCAGAGTAAAAATTTCTCTTGCAACCCGTTCCAGTTGTGCTATGTCAAAGAAAATCTCTCCACATGCACTGTTCTGAGAGATAATTGTGTGTGAAAGCCGTCGTTCACCTAGCTTGTTGGGAACACAAAGTTTCTCTTCAGTTGCAAACTACAATCCATACATATATATTTGGAGGTATTATATCCAACTCCGTTTTACAGTGAAAACTGCAGGAACTTCAAATCGGCACTTGGAAACAGACTGAGAAACCAGAGTTTCCCCTGCAAACCGTTCCCTTTGTGCTAGATGAACGAACGTCTCTCCTCATGCTCAGTTCTGAGAGATAAGTGTGTGTGAAAGCACTGCTTCACCTAGGTTGTTGGGAAAACAAATTTTCTTATCATTCACAAAATACATTCCTTATATATATATGCGGAGGTACTAGCTCCAACGCGGTTTTACAGTGCAAACTGACAGAACATCATAAAGGCAGTAGGGAACAGACTGAGAAAACAAAATAAAAGTTTCTAAGGCATCCCGTTCCATTTATGCTAGATGAATGAAAGTCTCTCAACATGCTTAGTTCTGAGAGATAAGTGTGTGTGAATGCCGCCTTCAACAAGCTTGTTGGGAACACAATTTTTATTTTTAGTGGCAAACTACAATCCATTCATATATATGGGGAGGTACTAGCTCCAACTCGATTTTAGAGTGAAAACTGCAGGAACTTCAAACCGGCACTAGGAAACAGACTTAGTAACCAGAGGAATTGTTTCTCCAGCAAACCGTTCCCTTTGTGCTAGATGAAAGAACGTCTCTCCACATGCTCAGTTCTGAGAGATAAGTGTGTGTGAAAGCCGCCCTTCACCTAGCTTGTTGGGAACACAAAGTTTCCTTTCAGGTGGAAACAACACTCCATACATATATGGGGGATGTACTCATTCTGAAGCGGTTTTACAGTGAAAACTGCAGGAAATTCAAACTGGCACTGGGAAGCAGACTGAGAAACCAGAGGAAAATTTTCTACTGCAACCCTTTCTATTTGTGCTAGTTGAACGAACGTCTCACCCCATGCTCAGTTCTGAGTGATAAGTGTGTGTGAAAGCCGTTCTTCACCTAGCTTGTTGGGAACACAAAGTTCAGTTTTACTTGAAAACTACAGTCCATACATATATATGGGTAGGTACAAGCTCCAAATCGATTTTACAGTGAAAACAGCAGGAATTTCAAACCGGCACTAGGAAACAGACTGAGAAACCAGAGGAAAATTTTCTCCTAAAAACGGTTCCCTATGTGCTAGAAGAATGAGCATCTCACCACATGCGCAGTTCTGAGAGGTATGAGTGTGTGAAAGACGTCCTTTCCCTAGCCTTTTGGGAACACAAAGTTTCTTTTCAGTTGCAGACTACACTCCATAAACATATATGGGGAGATATTAGCCCACTCGGTTTTACGATGAAAACTGCAGGAAATTCAAACCGGAACTAGGAAACAGACTGAGAAACCAGAGAAAAGTTTCCCCTGCAAACCGTTCCCTTTGTGCTAAATTAATGAAAGTCTCTCCACATTTTTAGTTCTGAGAATTAAGTGTGTTTGAAAGCCGTTCTTCACCTAGCTTGTTGGGATCACAAAGTCGCTTTTCAGTTGCAAACTACACTCCATAAGTATATATGGGGAGGTACTAGCTCAGACTCGGTTTTACAGTGAAAACTGCAGGAACTTCAAACCGGCACTATGAAACAGACTGAGAAACTACTGGAAAAGTTTCTCCTGCAACCCTTTCCATTTGAGCTAGTTGAACTAACATCTCTCCCCATGCTCATTTCTGAGAGATAAGTGTGTGTGAAAGCCGCACTTCAACAAGCATGTTGGGAACACAAAATTTCTTTCACTTGCAAACTACACTCCTTACAATTATATGGGTATGTACTAGCTCCGACTCGGTTTTACAGTGAAAATTGCAGGAAACACAAACCGGCACTAGGAAACAGACTGAGTAACCAGAGTAAATGTTTCTCTAGCAAAACGTTCCCTTTCTGCTTGATGAACGAAAGTCTCTCCACATGCTCATTTCTGAGAGATTAGTGTGTGTGAAAGTCGTCCTTCATCTACCTTGTTGGGAACCCAAAGTTTCTTTTCAGTTGCAAACTACACTCCATACATATATATGGGGTGGTACTAGCTCCAACTCGGTTTTACAGTGAAAACTGCAGGAACTTCAAAACGGCAATAGGAAACAAACTGAGAAAGCCAGAAGAAAAGTTTCTACTGCAACCCGTTCTATTTTTGCTAGTTGAACGAATGTCTCACTCCATGCTCAGTTCTGACGAATAATTGTGTGTGAAAGCCGTTCTTCACCTAGCTTGTTGGGAACACAAAGTTCATTTTTAGTTGCAAACTACAGTCCATACATATATATGGGTAGGTACAAGCTCCAAATCGATTTTACAGTGAAAACTACATGAATTTCAAACCGGCACTAGGAAACAGAGTGAGAAACCAGTGGAAAATTTTCTCCTAATAACGGTTCCCTTTGTGCTAGAAGAATGAACGTCTCTCCACATGCACATTTCTGAGAGGTATGTGTGTGAAAGCTGTCCTTTACCTAGCTTGTTGGGAACCCAAAGTTTCTTTTCAGTTGCAGACTACACTCCATACATATATATGGGTTGGTACTAGCTCCAACTCGGTTTTACAGTGAAAACTGCAGGAACTTCAAACCGGCACAAGGAAACAGACTGAGAAACCAGAGTAAAAGTTTCTCCTGCATCCCGTTCCTTTTGTGCTAGATGAACGGACGTCTCTCCACATGCTCAGTTCTGAGAGGGAAGTGTGTGTCAAAGTCGTCCTTCACATAGCTTGTTGGGAACACAATGTTATTTTTCAGTTGCAAACTGCACTCCAAATACATATATGGGGAGGTACTAGCCCCAACTAGGTTTTACAGTGAAAACTGCAGGAACTTCAAACTGGCACTAGGGAAGAGACTGAGAACACAGAGCAAAACTTTCTCCTGCAAACCCCTCCATTTTTGCTCGATGAACGAACGTCTCGACACATATTCATTTCTGAGAGATAAGTGTCTGTGAAAGCCGCCCTTGACCAGGCTTGTGGGGGACAAAAAGTTTCTTTCAGTTGCAAACTACACTCCATACATATATATGGGGAGGTACTTGCTCCAACTCGGTTTTACAGTGAAAACTGCAGGAATTTCAAACCAGCACGTGAAAACAGCCTGAGAAATCAGAGTAAAATTTTCACCTGCAAATCCGTTCCCTTTGTGCTAAATTAACGAAAGTCTCTCCACATTTTTAGTTCTGAGAAATAAGTGTGTTTTTAATCCGTTCTTCACCTAGCTTGTTGGGAACACAAAGTCGCTTTTCAGTTGCAAACTACACTCCATAAATGTATATGGGTTGTTACTAGCTCAAAATCAGTTTTACAGTGAAAACTGCAGGAACTTCAAACCGGTAGTAGGAAAGAGACTGAGAAACCCGAGTATAAGTTTCATCCGCATACTGTTCCCTTTGTGCTTGATGAACGAACGTCTCTACACATATTCATTTCTGAGAGATAAGTGTATGTGAAAGCCGCCCTTCACCAAGCTTGTGGGGGACACAAAGTTTCTTTCAGTTGCAAACTACACTCCATACATATATATGGGGAGGTACTAGCTCCAACTCGGTTTTACAGTGAAAACTGCAGGAATTTCAAACCAGCCCGTGGAAACAGTCTGAGAAACCAAAGTAAAAGTTGCACCTGCAAACCGTTCCCTTTGTGCTAAATTAACGAATGTCTCTCCACATTTTTAGTTGCTGAGAAATAAGTGTGTTTTTAATCCGTTCTTCACCTAGCTTGTTGGGAACACAAAGTCGCTTTTCAGTTGCAAACTACACTCCATAATTATATATGGGATGGTACTAGCTCAAAGTAGGGTTTACAGTGAAAACTGCAGGAACTTCAAACCGGCACTATGAAACAGACTGAGAAACTCCTGGAATTGTTTCTACTGCAACCCTTTCCATTTGAGCTAGTGGAACTAACGTCTCTCCCCATGCTAATTTCTGTGAGATAAGTATGTGTGAAAGCCGCCTTCACCTAGCTTTTTGGGAACACAAAGTGTATTTTTAGTTGAAAACTACAATTCATACATATATATGGGGAGGTACAAACTCCAACTCGATTTTACAATGAAAACTGCAAGAAGTACTAACCGGCACTAGGAAACAGACTGAGAAACCAGAGTAAATGTTTCTCCTGCAACCCGTTCCCTTTGTGCTAGATGAACGAACGTCTCTCCACCTGGTCAGTTCTCTGAGATAAATGTGTGTGAAAGCCGTCCTTAACCTAGCTTGTTGGGAAAACAAATTTTCTTTTCAGTTGCAAACTGCACTGCATACAAATATATGGGGATGTAGTAGCCCCAAATATCTTTTAAAGTGAAAATTGCAGGAACTTCAAACCGGAACTAGGAATCACACTGAGAAACCAGAGTAAAAGTTTCCCCTGCTATGCTTTCCATTTGTGCTAGATGAACGAACGTCTCTCCACATGTTCAGTTCTGAGAAATAAGTGTGTGTGAAAGCCGTCCTTCAGCTAGCTTGTTGGGAAAACAAAGTCTCTTTTCAGTTGCAAATTACACTCCATACATATATATGGGGAGGTACTAGCTCCAACTCGGTTTTACAGTGAAAACTGCAGGAACTTCAAACCGGCAGTAGGAAACAGACTGAGAATCCAGAGTAAAATTTTCTCCGGCAAACCGTTCCCATTGTGCTTGATGAAAGATCGTCTCTCCACATGCTCAGTTCTGAGAGATAAGAGTATTTGAAAGCCGTCCTTCACCTATCTTGTTGGGAACACAAAATTTCTTTTCAGATGCAAAGTACACTCCATAAATATATATGGGAAGTACTAG
The DNA here is from genome assembly GCF_009834535.1 of Camelus ferus. NCBI lineage: Eukaryota > Metazoa > Chordata > Mammalia > Artiodactyla > Camelidae > Camelus > Camelus ferus. Next base: position 25,232,645 of record NC_045707.1, read on the forward strand.
CTCCAACTCGGTTTTACAGTGTAAACTGCTGGAAGTTCAAATCGGCACTTTGATACAGAATGAAAACCAGAGTAAAATTTCTCCTGCAATCCGTTACCTTTGTGCTAAATGACGAAATCTCCCCTCATGCTCAATTCTGACAGATAAATGTGTGTGAAAGCCTAACTTCACCTATCTTGTTGGGAACACAAAGTTCCTTTTCACTTGCAAACTACACTCCATACATATATATTGGGAGGTACTAGTTCCAACTCCTTTTTACAGTTAAACTGCAGGAACTTCAAACCGGCACTTCGAATCAGACTCAGAAACCACAGAAAATGTTTATCCTGCAAACCATTCACCTTGTGCCAGATGAAAAAACGTCTCTCCACATGCTCAGTTCTCTGAAATAAATGTGTGTGAAAGCCGTACTTCACCTAGCTTGTTGGGAACACAAAGTTTCTTTTCAGTTGCAAACTGCAATCCATAAATATATATATTGGCATGTACTAGCTCCAACTCGGTTTTACAGTGAAAACTGCAGGAATTTCAAATCGGCACTTTGAAATAGACTGAGGTACCACAGTTAAAGTTTCTCCTGCAAACCGTTCCCTTTGTGCTAAATGAACGAACTTCTTCCCACATGCTCAATTGTGAGAGATAAAAGTGTGTGAAAGCCTTCCTTCCCTTATTTTGTCGGGAACACAAAGTTTATTTTCATTTGCAAACTGCACTCCATACATATATATTGGAAGGTACTAGCTCCAACACGGTTTTATAGTGAAAACTGCAGGAACTTCAAACCGGCACTTCGTATCAGACTGAGAAACCAGAGAAAATGTTTCTCCTGCAAACCGTTCCCTTTGTGCTAGATGAATGAGCGTCTCTCCACATGCTCAGTTCTCTGAGATAAGTGTGTGTGAAAACTGTCCTTCACCTAGCTTCTTGGGAACACAAAATCTCTTTTAATTTGCAAACTACACTCCATACATCTATACGGGGAGGTTCTAGCACCAACTCGGTTTTACAGAGAAAACAGCAGGAACTTGAACCCGGCAGTAAAAACAGAGTGAGAAACAAGAGGAAAAGATTCTCCTGCAACCCATTCCCTTTGAACTAGATGAACGAACGTCTCTCCACATGCTCATTTCTGAGAGATAAGTATGTGTGAAAGCCGTCCTTCACCTAGCTTGTTGGGAAAACCTAGTCTATATTCAGATGCAAATTACACTCCATATATATATATGGGGTGGTACATGCTCCGACACATTTTTACAGTGAAAACTGCAGGAAATTCAAACCGGCACTAGGAGACAGTCTGAGAAACCAGAGTAAAAGTTTTTCCTGCACACCGTTCCCTTTGTGCTACATGAACGAACGTCTCTCCACATGCTACGATCTGAGAGATAATAGTGTGGGAAAGCCAACTACACCTATCTTGTTGGGAACACAAAGTCTCTTTTCAGTTGCAAACTACACTCCTCACATATATATGGGAATTTACAAGCTCTGACTCTGTGTTACAGTGAAAACTCAGGAACTTCATACCGACACTAGGAAACAGACTGAGAAACCAGAGTAAAATTTGATCCTGCAACACATTACCTTTTTGCTAGATGAACGAAATTTTCTCCACATGCTAAGTTCTGAGAGATTAGTGTGTGTGAAAGCCGTCCTTCAACTAGCTTGTTGGGAAACGAAAGATTTTTTCAGTTGTAAACTAAACTCCATACATATATATGGGGAGGTACTAGCACAAACTTGGTTTTACAGTGAAAACTGCAGGAACTTCAAACCAGCACTCGGAAACATACTGAGAAACCAGAGGAAAAGTTTCTCCTGCAACCCGTTCCGTTTGTGCTACAAAAACGAACGTCCCTCCACATGCTCAGTTCTGAGAGATATGTGTGTTTGAAAGCCGTACTTCATTTAGCTTGTTGGGAAAACATAGTTTCTTTTCAGTTCCAAACTGCAATGCATACACATATATGGGTAGGTACTAGATATAACTCAGTTTTACAGTGAAAACAGCAGGAACTTCAAAGTGGCACTAGGAAACAGACTAGAATCCAGAGTAAAAGTTTCTCCAGCCACCCGTTCCATTGTGCTAGATGAAAGAACTACTCTCCACATGCTCAGTTCTGAGAGATAAATGTGTTTGAAAGCCGTACTTCATTTAGCTTGTTGGGAACACAAAGTTTCTATTCAGTTGCAAACTACACTCCATAAATATATATGGGGAGGTACAAGCTATAACTCAGTTTTACAGTGAAAACAACAGGAACTTCAAACCGGCACTGGGAAACATAATGGGAATCCACAGTAAAAGTTTCTCCGGCAAACCGTACCCATTATGCTGGATGAAAGAACGTCTCTCCACATGCTTAGTTCTGAGAGATAATTGTGTTTGAAAACCGTCCTTCACCTAGCTTGTTGGGAAAACAAAATTTTTTTTTCAGTTGCAAAGTACACTCCATTAATATATATGGGGAGTTAGTAGCTCCAAATATGTTTTACAGTGTAAACTGAAGGAATTTCAAAACGGCACTTTGAAACAGACTGAAAACAATAGTAAAATTTTCCTGAAACACGTTCCCTTTTGCTAAATGACGAACGTCTCCCCACATGCTCAATTCTGTCAGATAAATGTGTATGAAAGCATAACTTTACATATCTTGTTGGGAAAACAAAGTTTCTTTTCAGTTTCAAACTACACTCCATACATATATATGGGGAGGGTACTAGCTCCAACTCGTTTTTACAGTGAAAACTACAGGAATTTCAAACCGGCACTTTGAATCACACTCAGAAACCAGAGAAAATTTTTCTCCTGCAAACCGTTCCTTTTGTGCTAGATTAACGAACGTCTCTCCACATGCTCAGTTCTGAGAGACAATTGTGTGTGAAAGCCGTCCTTCACTTAGCTTGTTGGGAACTCAAAGTTTCTTTTCTGTTGCAAAATACACTCCATACATATATATGGGATTGTACTAGCATCAACTCGGTTTTACAGTGAAAACTGTAGAAATTACAAACCCTCACCTGGAAACAGACTAAGAAACCAGAGTAAAAGTTTATCCTGCAAACCTTTCCCTTTGTGCTAGATGAACGAACGTGTCTCCACATGCTCTTTTCTGAGAGATAATTGCGTGTGAAATCAGTCCTTACCCTAGCTTGTTGGGAACACAAAGCTTCTTTTCAGATGCAAACTACACTCCATGCATATAAGTGGGTAAGTACTAGCTCAAATTCGTTTTAACAGTGAAAACTGCAGGAATTTCAAACCGGCACTAGGAAACAGACTGAGAATCCAGAGTAAAAGTTCCTCCTGCAATCCGATCCCTTTGTGGTAGATGAACGAACGTCTCTCCACATGCTCTTTTCTGAGAGATAAGTGTGTGTGAAAGCCGTCCTTCAAATAGCTCGTTGGGAACTCAAAGTTTCTTTTGTGTTGCAAACTACACTCCATACATATATATGGGGAGGTACTAGCTCAATCTGGGTTTTACATTGAAAACTGCAGGAACTTCAATCCGGCACTAGGAATCACACTGAGAAACCAGAGTAAAAGTTTCCCCTGCTATGCTTTCCATTTGTGCTAGATGAACGAACGTCTCTCCACATGTTCAGTTCTGAGAAATAAGTGTGTGTGAAAGCCGTCCTTCAGCTAGCTTGTTGGGAAAACAAAGTCTCTTTCAGTTGCAAATTACACTCCATACATATATATGGGGAGGTACTAGCTCCAACTCGGTTTTACAGTGAAAACTGCAGGAACTTCAAACCGGCAGTAGGAAACAGACTGAGAATCCAGAGTAAAATTTTCTCCGGCAAACCGTTCCCATTGTGCTTGATGAAAGATCGTCTCTCCACATGCTCAGTTCTGAGAGATAAGAGTATTTGAAAGCCGTCCTTCACCTATCTTGTTGGGAACACAAAATTTCTTTTCAGATGCAAAGTACACTCCATAAATATATATGGGAAGTACTAGCTCCAACTCGGTTTACAGTGTAAACTGCTGGAAGTTCAAATCGGCACTTTGATACAGAATGAAAACCAGAGTAAAATTTCTCCTGCAATCCGTTACCTTTGTGCTAAATGACGAAATCTCCCCTCATGCTCAATTCTGACAGATAAATGTGTGTGAAAGCCTAACTTCACCTATCTTGTTGGGAACACAAAGTTCCTTTTCACTTGCAAACTACACTCCATACATATATATGGGGAGGTACTAGTTCCAACCCCTTTTTACAGTGAAAACTGCAGTAACTTTAAACCGGCACTTCGAATGAGACTCAGAAACCAGAGAAAATGTTTATCCTGCAAACCATTCACCTTGTGCCAGATGAAAAAACGTCTCTCCACATGCTCAGTTCTCTGAAATAAATGTGTGTGAAAGCCGTACTTCACCTAGCTTGTTGGGAACACAAAGTTTCTTTTCAGTTGCAAACTGCAATCCATAAATATATATATTGGCATGTACTAGCTCCAACTCGGTTTTACAGTGAAAACTGCAGGAATTTCAAATCGGCACTTTGAAATAGACTGAGGTACCACAGTTAAAGTTTCTCCTGCAAACCGTTCCCTTTGTGCTAAATGAACGAACTTCTTCCCACATGCTCAATTGTGAGAGATAAAAGTGTGTGAAAGCCTTCCTTCCCTTATTTTGTCGGGAACACAAAGTTTATTTTCATTTGCAAACTGCACTCCATACATATATATTGGAAGGTACTAGCTCCAACACGGTTTTATAGTGAAAACTGCAGGAACTTCAAACCGGCACTTCGTATCAGACTGAGAAACCAGAGAAAATGTTTCTCCTGCAAACCGTTCCCTTTGTGCTAGATGAATGAGCGTCTCTCCACATGCTCAGTTCTCTGAGATAAGTGTGTGTGAAAACTGTCCTTCACCTAGCTTCTTGGGAACACAAAATCTCTTTTAATTTGCAAACTACACTCCATACATCTATACGGGGAGGTTCTAGCACCAACTCGGTTTTACAGAGAAAACAGCAGGAACTTGAACCCGGCAGTAAAAACAGAGTGAGAAACAAGAGGAAAAGATTCTCCTGCAACCCATTCCCTTTGAACTAGATGAACGAACGTCTCTCCACATGCTCATTTCTGAGAGATAAGTATGTGTGAAAGCCGTCCTTCACCTAGCTTGTTGGGAAAACCTAGTCTATATTCAGATGCAAATTACACTCCATATATATATATGGGGTGGTACATGCTCCGACACATTTTTACAGTGAAAACTGCAGGAAATTCAAACCGGCACTAGGAGACAGTCTGAGAAACCAGAGTAAAAGTTTTTCCTGCACACCGTTCCCTTTGTGCTACATGAACGAACGTCTCTCCACATGCTACGATCTGAGAGATAATAGTGTGGGAAAGCCAACTACACCTATCTTGTTGGGAACACAAAGTCTCTTTTCAGTTGCAAACTACACTCCTCACATATATATGGGAATTTACAAGCTCTGACTCTGTGTTACAGTGAAAACTCAGGAACTTCATACCGACACTAGGAAACAGACTGAGAAACCAGAGTAAAATTTGATCCTGCAACACATTACCTTTTTGCTAGATGAACGAAATTTTCTCCACATGCTAAGTTCTGAGAGATTAGTGTGTGTGAAAGCCGTCCTTCAACTAGCTTGTTGGGAAACGAAAGATTTTTTCAGTTGTAAACTAAACTCCATACATATATATGGGGAGGTACTAGCACAAACTTGGTTTTACAGTGAAAACTGCAGGAACTTCAAACCAGCACTCGGAAACATACTGAGAAACCAGAGGAAAAGTTTCTCCTGCAACCCGTTCCGTTTGTGCTACAAAAACGAACGTCCCTCCACATGCTCAGTTCTGAGAGATATGTGTGTTTGAAAGCCGTACTTCATTTAGCTTGTTGGGAAAACATAGTTTCTTTTCAGTTCCAAACTGCAATGCATACACATATATGGGTAGGTACTAGATATAACTCAGTTTTACAGTGAAAACAGCAGGAACTTCAAAGTGGCACTAGGAAACAGACTAGAATCCAGAGTAAAAGTTTCTCCAGCCACCCGTTCCATTGTGCTAGATGAAAGAACTACTCTCCACATGCTCAGTTCTGAGAGATAAATGTGTTTGAAAGCCGTACTTCATTTAGCTTGTTGGGAACACAAAGTTTCTATTCAGTTGCAAACTACACTCCATAAATATATATGGGGAGGTACAAGCTATAACTCAGTTTTACAGTGAAAACAACAGGAACTTCAAACCGGCACTGGGAAACATAATGGGAATCCACAGTAAAAGTTTCTCCGGCAAACCGTACCCATTATGCTGGATGAAAGAACGTCTCTCCACATGCTTAGTTCTGAGAGATAATTGTGTTTGAAAACCGTCCTTCACCTAGCATGTTGGGAACACAAAATTTCTTTTCAGATGCAAAGTACACTCCATAAATATATATGGGAAGTACTAGCTCCAACTCGGTTTTACAGTGTAAACTGCTGGAAGTTCAAATCGGCACTTTGATACAGAATGAAAACCAGAGTAAAATTTCTCCTGCAATCCGTTACCTTTGTGCTAAATGACGAAATCTCCCCTCATGCTCAATTCTGACAGATAAATGTGTGTGAAAGCCTAACTTCACCTATCTTGTTGGGAACACAAAGTTCCTTTTCACTTGCAAACTACACTCCATACATATATATGGGGAGGTACTAGTTCCAACCCCTTTTTACAGTGAAAACTGCAGTAACTTTAAACCGGCACTTCGAATGAGACTCAGAAACCAGAGAAAATGTTTATCCTGCAAACCATTCACCTTGTGCCAGATGAAAAAACGTCTCTCCACATGCTCAGTTCTCTGAAATAAATGTGTGTGAAAGCCGTACTTCACCTAGCTTGTTGGGAACACAAAGTTTCTTTTCAGTTGCAAACTGCAATCCATAAATATATATATTGGCATGTACTAGCTCCAACTCGGTTTTACAGTGAAAACTGCAGGAATTTCAAATCGGCACTTTGAAATAGACTGAGGTACCACAGTTAAAGTTTCTCCTGCAAACCGTTCCCTTTGTGCTAAATGAACGAACTTCTTCCCACATGCTCAATTGTGAGAGATAAAAGTGTGTGAAAGCCTTCCTTCCCTTATTTTGTCGGGAACACAAAGTTTATTTTCATTTGCAAACTGCACTCCATACATATATATTGGAAGGTACTAGCTCCAACACGGTTTTATAGTGAAAACTGCAGGAACTTCAAACCGGCACTTCGTATCAGACTGAGAAACCAGAGAAAATGTTTCTCCTGCAAACCGTTCCCTTTGTGCTAGATGAATGAGCGTCTCTCCACATGCTCAGTTCTCTGAGATAAGTGTGTGTGAAAACTGTCCTTCACCTAGCTTCTTGGGAACACAAAATCTCTTTTAATTTGCAAACTACACTCCATACATCTATACGGGGAGGTTCTAGCACCAACTCGGTTTTACAGAGAAAACAGCAGGAACTTGAACCCGGCAGTAAAAACAGAGTGAGAAACAAGAGGAAAAGATTCTCCTGCAACCCATTCCCTTTGAACTAGATGAACGAACGTCTCTCCACATGCTCATTTCTGAGAGATAAGTATGTGTGAAAGCCGTCCTTCACCTAGCTTGTTGGGAAAACCTAGTCTATATTCAGATGCAAATTACACTCCATATATATATATGGGGTGGTACATGCTCCGACACATTTTTACAGTGAAAACTGCAGGAAATTCAAACCGGCACTAGGAGACAGTCTGAGAAACCAGAGTAAAAGTTTTTCCTGCACACCGTTCCCTTTGTGCTACATGAACGAACGTCTCTCCACATGCTACGATCTGAGAGATAATAGTGTGGGAAAGCCAACTACACCTATCTTGTTGGGAACACAAAGTCTCTTTTCAGTTGCAAACTACACTCCTCACATATATATGGGAATTTACAAGCTCTGACTCTGTGTTACAGTGAAAACTCAGGAACTTCATACCGACACTAGGAAACAGACTGAGAAACCAGAGTAAAATTTGATCCTGCAACACATTACCTTTTTGCTAGATGAACGAAATTTTCTCCACATGCTAAGTTCTGAGAGATTAGTGTGTGTGAAAGCCGTCCTTCAACTAGCTTGTTGGGAAACGAAAGATTTTTTCAGTTGTAAACTAAACTCCATACATATATATGGGGAGGTACTAGCACAAACTTGGTTTTACAGTGAAAACTGCAGGAACTTCAAACCAGCACTCGGAAACATACTGAGAAACCAGAGGAAAAGTTTCTCCTGCAACCCGTTCCGTTTGTGCTACAAAAACGAACGTCCCTCCACATGCTCAGTTCTGAGAGATATGTGTGTTTGAAAGCCGTACTTCATTTAGCTTGTTGGGAAAACATAGTTTCTTTTCAGTTCCAAACTGCAATGCATACACATATATGGGTAGGTACTAGATATAACTCAGTTTTACAGTGAAAACAGCAGGAACTTCAAAGTGGCACTAGGAAACAGACTAGAATCCAGAGTAAAAGTTTCTCCAGCCACCCGTTCCATTGTGCTAGATGAAAGAACTACTCTCCACATGCTCAGTTCTGAGAGATAAATGTGTTTGAAAGCCGTACTTCATTTAGCTTGTTGGGAACACAAAGTTTCTATTCAGTTGCAAACTACACTCCATAAATATATATGGGGAGGTACAAGCTATAACTCAGTTTTACAGTGAAAACAACAGGAACTTCAAACCGGCACTGGGAAACATAATGGGAATCCACAGTAAAAGTTTCTCCGGCAAACCGTACCCATTATGCTGGATGAAAGAACGTCTCTCCACATGCTTAGTTCTGAGAGATAATTGTGTTTGAAAACCGTCCTTCACCTAGCTTGTTGGGAAAACAAAATTTTTTTTTCAGTTGCAAAGTACACTCCATTAATATATATGGGGAGTTAGTAGCTCCAAATATGTTTTACAGTGTAAACTGAAGGAATTTCAAAACGGCACTTTGAAACAGACTGAAAACAATAGTAAAATTTTCCTGAAACACGTTCCCTTTTGCTAAATGACGAACGTCTCCCCACATGCTCAATTCTGTCAGATAAATGTGTATGAAAGCATAACTTTACATATCTTGTTGGGAAAACAAAGTTTCTTTTCAGTTTCAAACTACACTCCATACATATATATGGGGAGGTACTAGCTCCAACTCGTTTTTACAGTGAAAACTACAGGAATTTCAAACCGGCACTTTGAATCACACTCAGAAACCAGAGAAAATTTTTCTCCTGCAAACCGTTCCTTTTGTGCTAGATTAACGAACGTCTCTCCACATGCTCAGTTCTGAGAGACAATTGTGTGTGAAAGCCGTCCTTCACTTAGCTTGTTGGGAACTCAAAGTTTCTTTTCTGTTGCAAAATACACTCCATACATATATATGGGATTGTACTAGCATCAACTCGGTTTTACAGTGAAAACTGTAGAAATTACAAACCCTCACCTGGAAACAGACTAAGAAACCAGAGTAAAAGTTTATCCTGCAAACCTTTCCCTTTGTGCTAGATGAACGAACGTGTCTCCACATGCTCTTTTCTGAGAGATAATTGCGTGTGAAATCAGTCCTTACCCTAGCTTGTTGGGAACACAAAGCTTCTTTTCAGATGCAAACTACACTCCATGCATATAAGTGGGTAAGTACTAGCTCAAATTCGTTTTAACAGTGAAAACTGCAGGAATTTCAAACCGGCACTAGGAAACAGACTGAGAATCCAGAGTAAAAGTTCCTCCTGCAATCCGATCCCTTTGTGGTAGATGAACGAACGTCTCTCCACATGCTCTTTTCTGAGAGATAAGTGTGTGTGAAAGCCGTCCTTCAAATAGCTCGTTGGGAACTCAAAGTTTCTTTTGTGTTGCAAACTACACTCCATACATATATATGGGGAGGTACTAGCTCAATCTGGGTTTTACATTGAAAACTGCAGGAACTTCAATCCGGCACTAGGAATCACACTGAGAAACCAGATTAAAACTTTCTCCTGCAACATGTTCCGTTTGTGCTGGATGAACGAACGTCTCTCCACATGTTCAGATCTGAGGGATAATTGTGTGTGAAAGCCGTCCTTCAACTAGCTTGTTGGGAACACAAACTTTCTTTACAGTTGCAAACTACACTCCATACATATATATGGGGAGTTAATAGCTCCAACTTGATTTTACAGTGTAATCTGCAAGTACTTCAAAATGGCACTAGGAAACTGACTGAGAAACCAGAGTAAAAGTTTCTCCTGCAACCCGTTCCCTTTGTGCTAGATGAACGAAAGTCTCTCCACATGCTCATTTCTGAGAGTAAGTGTGTGTCAAAGCCGTCCTTTACCTATCTTGTATCTCCAACTTGATTTTACAGTGTAACCTGCAAGTACTTCAAAATGGCAATAGGAAACTGACTGAGAAACCAGAGTAAAAGTTTCTCCTGCAACCCGTTCCCTTTGTGCTAGATGAACGAAAGTCTCTCCACATGCTAATTTCTGAGAGTAAGTGTGTGTCAAAGCCGTCCTTTACCTATCTTGTTGGGAAAACATAGTTTGTTTCTGTTTCAAACTGCACTCCATACACATATATGGGGAGGTACAAGCTATAACTCAGTTTTACAGTGAAAACAGCAGGAACTACAAAGCAGCACTACGAAACAGACTGTGAATCCACAGTAAAAGTTTCCCCGGCAAACCATTCCCATTATGCTGGATGAAAGAACGTCTCTCCACATACTCAGTTCTGAGAGATAATTGTGTTTGAAAGCCGTCCTTCACCTAGCTTGTTGGGAACACAAAATTTGTTTTCAGTTGCAAAGTACTCTCCATAAATATATATGGGGAAGTAGTAGCTCCAACTCGGTTATACAGTTTAAACTGCAGGAAGTTCAAATCGGCACTTTGAAACAGACTGAAAACGAGAGTAAAATTTTTCCTGCAACCCGTTCCATTTATGCTAAATGACGAAAGTCTCCCCACATGCTCAATTCTGACAGATAAATGTGTGTGAAAGCCTACCTTCAGCTATCTTGTTGGAAACACAAAGTTTGTTTTAAGTTGCAAAATACACTCCATACATATATATGGGGAGGTACTAGCTCCATCTCCTATTTACAGTGAAAACTGCAGGAACTTCAAACCCGCACTTCGAATCAGACTCAGAAACCGGAGAAAATATTTCTCCTGCAAACCGTTCACGTTGTGCTAGATGAAGGAACGTCTCTCCACATGCTCATTTCTCTGTGATAATTGTGTGTTAAAGCCGTCCTTAACCTATCTTGTTGGGAACACAAAGTTTCTTTTCAGTTGCAAACTACACTCCATAAATATATATGGGGAAGTTCTAGCTCCAACTTGGTTTTACAGTGAAAACTGCAGGAATTTCAAAACGGCACTAGGAAACAGACTGAGAAACCAGAGGGATAGTTTCCCCTGCAACACGTTCACATTGACTAGATGAACGAACGTCTCTCCCCAAGCTCAATTCTGAGAGATAAGTGTGTGTGAAAGCTGTCCTTCACCTAGTTTATTGGGAACACATAGATTCTTTTCAGTTGCAAACTGCAATCCATACACATATATGGGGAGGTACAAGCTCCAAATCGTTTTTGCAGGGAAAACTGCAGGAACTTCAAACCAGTACTAGGAAGCAGACTGAGAGACCAGAGTACAAGTTTCTCCTGCAACCCGTTCACTTTGTGCAAGATGAACGAAAGTCCCTCCACATGCTCATTTCTGAGAGATAAGTGTGTGTGAAAGCCGTCCTTCAACTAGCTTGTTGTGATCCCAAAGATTTTTTCAGTTGTAAACTAAACTCCATACATATATATGGGGATGTACTAGCACAAACTTGGTTTTACAGTGAAAACTGTAGGTACTTCAAACCGGCATTAGGAAAAATACTGAGAAGCCAGAGTAAAAGTTTCTCCTGCAACCCGTTCCATTTGTGCTAGATGAACGAAAGTCCCTCCACATGCTCATTTCTGAGAGATAAGTGTGTGTGAAAGCCGTCCTTCAGCTAGTTTGTTGGGAAAACAAAGTCTCTTTTCACTTGCAAATTACACTCCATACATATATATGGGTAGGTACTAGCTCCAACTCGATTTTACAGTGAAAACTGCAGGAACTTCAAACCAGCACTCGGAAACATACTGAGAAACCAGATTAAAAGTTTCTCCTGCAACCCGTTCCCTTTGTGCTACAAAAACGAACGTCTCTCCACATGCTCAGTTCTGAGAGATATGTGTGTTTGAAAGCCGTACTTCATTTAGCTTCTTGGGAAACCATAGTTTCATTTCAGTTCCAAACTGCAATCCATACACATATATGGGTAGGTAGTAGATATAAATCAGTTTTACAGTGAAAACAACAGGAACTTCAAACTGGCACTAGGAAACAGACTGAGAATCCAGAGTAAAAGTTTCTCCAGCAACCCGTTCCATTGTGCTAGGTGAAAGAACTTCTCTCCACATGCTCAGTTCTGAGAGATAAATGTGTTTGAAAGCCGTCCTTCACCTAGCTTGTTGGGAATACAAAATTTCTTTTCAGTTGCAAACTACACTCCTTAAATATATATGGGGAGGTACTAGCTCCAACTCGGTTTTACACATAAAACTGCAGGAACTTCAAACGGACACTAGGAATCACACTGAGAAACCAGAGGAAATGTTTCTCCTGCAACCCGTTCCCTTTTTGCTAGATGAACGAACGTCTCTCCACATGCTCATTTCTGAGAGATAAGTGTGAGTAAAAGCCGTCCTTCAACTAGCTTGTTGGGAACACAAAGATTCTTTACAGTTGTAAACAACACTCCATACATATATATGGTGAGGTACTAGCTCCAAATCGTTTTTACAGTGAAAACTGCAGGAAGTTCAAAACGGCACTAAAAACACACTGAGAAACCAGAGTAAAAGATTCTCCTGCCACCCGTTCCCTTTGTGCTAGATGAAGGAACGTCTATCCACATGCTCTATTCTCAGAGATAATTGTGTGTGAAAGCCGTACTTCAACTAGCTTGTTGGGAACACAAAGATTCTTTACAGTTGCAAACTAATCTCCACACATATATATGGGGTGGTACTAGCTCCAACTCGCTTTTACAGTGTAACCTGCAAGTACTTCATACCAGTAGTAGGAAACTGACTGAGAAACCAGAGTAAAAGTTTCTGCTGCAACCCGTTCCCTTTGTGCTAGATGAACGAAAGTCTCTCCACATGCTCATTTCTGAGAGATAAGTGTGTGTGAAAACCGAGCTTTAGCTAGCTTGTTGGGAAAGCAATGTCTCTTTCAGGTGCAAATTACACTCTATACATATATATGGGGAGGTACTAGCTGCAACTCGGTTTTATAGTGAAAACTGCAGGAACTTCAAACCGGCAATAGGAAAGAGATTGAGAAACCACAGTAAAACTTTCTCCTGCAACCCGTTCCCTTTGTGCTAGATGAACGAAATTCTCTCAACATGCTCAGTTCTGAGGGATAAGTGTGTGTGAAAGCCGTCCTTCAACTTGCTTTTTGGGAACACAAAGTTTCTTTTCAGTTGCCAACTACACTCCATATATATATGTGGGGAGGTAGTAGCACCAATTTTATTTTACAGTGAAAAGTGCAGGAACGTCAAACAGGCAGAAGGAAACAGACTGAGAAACCAGAGCAATTGTTTCTCCTGCAGCCCGTTCCCTTTGGGCTATATGAACGAACGTCTCTCCACATGCTCATTTCTGACAGAAAGTTGTGTGTGAAAGACGCCCTTCACCAAGCTTTTTGGGAACACAAAGTTTCCTTTCAGGTAGAAACAACACTCCATACATATATGTGGGTATGTACACGTTCTGAATCGGTTTTACAGTGAAAACAGCAGGAACTTCAAACTGGCACTAGGAAACAAACTGAGAAACCAGAGGAAAAAATTTCTACTGCAACCCGTTCTATTTGGGCTAGTTGAACGAACGTCTCACCCCATGCTCAGTTCTGAAAGATAAGTGTGTGTGAAAGCCGTACTTCACCTAGCTTGTTGGGAACACAAAATTTCTTTCCAGTTGCAAAGTACACTGCATAATATATTTGGGAAATACTAGCTCCAACTCGGTTTTACAGTGTAAATTGCTGGAAGTTCAAATCGGCACTTTGAAACAGACTGAAAACCAGAGTAAAATTACTCCTGCAACCCGTTCCCTTTGTGCTAAATGACGAAAGTCTCCCCACGTGCTCAATTCTGACAGATAAATGTGTGTGAAAGCCTACCTTCACCTACCTTGTTGGGAACACAAAGTTTCTTTTCAATTGCAAACTACACTCCATACAAATATATGGGGAGGTACTAGCTCCAACTAGGTTTTACAGTGAAAACTGCAGGAACTTCAAACCAGCACTCGGAAACATACTGAGAAACCAGAGGAAAAGTTTCTCCTGCAACCCGTTCCCTTTGTGCTACAACAACGAACGTCTCTCCACATGCTCAGTTCTGAGGGATATGTGTGTTTGAAAGCCGTACTTCATTTAGCTTGTTGGGAAAACATAGTTTCTTTTCAGTTCCAAACTGCCATCCATACACATATATGGGTAGGTACTAGCTATAACTCTGTTTTACAGTGAAAACAGCAGGAACTTGTAACTGGCACTAGGAAACAGACTGAGAATCCAGAGTAAAAGTTTCTCCGGCAACCCGTTCCATTGTGCTAGATGAAAGAACTTCTCTCCAAATGCTCAGTTCTGAGAGATAAATGTGTTTGAAAGCCTTCATTCACCTAGCTTGTTGGGAACACAAAATTTCTTTTCAGGTGCCAACTAAACTCCATATATATATATAGGAGGAAGTACTAGCTCCAATTCGGTTTTACAATGAAAACTGCAGGAACTTCAAACCGGCACTAGGAAACAGACTGAGAAACCAGAGTAAATGTTTATCCTGCAAACCGTTCCCCTTGTGATAGATGAAGGAACGTCTCTCCACATGCTCTTTTCTGAGAGATATTTGCGTGTGAATTCTGTCCTTACCCTAGCTTGTTGTTCAAACAAAGCTTCTATTCAGATGCAAACTACACTCCATGCATATATGTGGGTAAGTACTAGCTCCAACTCGTTTTAACAGTGAAAACTGAAGGAACTTCAAACCGGCACTAGGAAATAGACTGACAATCCAGAGTAAAAGTTTCTTCTGCAAACCGATCCCTTTGTGCTAGATGAACGAACGTCTCTCCACATGCTCATTTCTGAGAGATAAGTGTGTGTGAAAGCCGTCCTTCAACTAGCTTGTTGGGAACACAAAGATTCTTTACAGTTGTAAACAACACTCCATACATATATATGGTGAGGTACTAGCTCCAAATCGTTTTTACAGTGAAAACTGCAGGAAGTTCAAAACGGCACTAAAAACACACTGAGAAACCAGAGTAAAAGATTCTCCTGCCACCCGTTCCCTTTGTGCTAGATGAAGGAACGTCTATCCACATGCTCTATTCTCAGAGATAATTGTGTGTGAAAGCCGTACTTCAACTAGCTTGTTGGGAACACAAAGATTCTTTACAGTTGCAAACTAATCTCCACACATATATATGGGGTGGTACTAGCTCCAACTCGCTTTTACAGTGTAACCTGCAAGTACTTCATACCAGTAGTAGGAAACTGACTGAGAAACCAGAGTAAAAGTTTCTGCTGCAACCCGTTCCCTTTGTGCTAGATGAACGAAAGTCTCTCCACATGCTCATTTCTGAGAGATAAGTGTGTGTGAAAACCGAGCTTTAGCTAGCTTGTTGGGAAAGCAATGTCTCTTTCAGGTGCAAATTACACTCTATACATATATATGGGGAGGTACTAGCTGCAACTCGGTTTTATAGTGAAAACTGCAGGAACTTCAAACCGGCAATAGGAAAGAGATTGAGAAACCACAGTAAAACTTTCTCCTGCAACCCGTTCCCTTTGTGCTAGATGAACGAAATTCTCTCAACATGCTCAGTTCTGAGGGATAAGTGTGTGTGAAAGCTGTCCTTCAACTTGCTTTTTGGGAACACAAAGTTTCTTTTCAGTTGCCAACTACACTCCATATATATATGTGGGGAGGTAGTAGCACCAATTTTATTTTACAGTGAAAAGTGCAGGAACGTCAAACAGGCAGAAGGAAACAGACTGAGAAACCAGAGCAATTGTTTCTCCTGCAGCCCGTTCCCTTTGGGCTATATGAACGAACGTCTCTCCACATGCTCATTTCTGACAGAAAGTTGTGTGTGAAAGACGCCCTTCACCAAGCTTTTGGGAACACAAAGTTTCCTTTCAGGTAGAAACAACACTCCATACATATATGTGGGTATGTACACGTTCTGAATCGGTTTTACAGTGAAAACAGCAGGAACTTCAAACTGGCACTAGGAAACAAACTGAGAAACCAGAGGAAAAAATTTCTACTGCAACCCGTTCTATTTGGGCTAGTTGAACGAACGTCTCACCCCATGCTCAGTTCTGAAAGATAAGTGTGTGTGAAAGCCGTACTTCACCTAGCTTGTTGGGAACACAAAATTTCTTTCCAGTTGCAAAGTACACTGCATAAATATATTTGGGAAATACTAGCTCCAACTCGGTTTTACAGTGTAAATTGCTGGAAGTTCAAATCGGCACTTTGAAACAGACTGAAAACCAGAGTAAAATTACTCCTGCAACCCGTTCCCTTTGTGCTAAATGACGAAAGTCTCCCCACGTGCTCAATTCTGACAGATAAATGTGTGTGAAAGCCTACCTTCACCTACCTTGTTGGGAACACAAAGTTTCTTTTCAATTGCAAACTACACTCCATACAAATATATGGGGAGGTACTAGCTCCAACTAGGTTTTACAGTGAAAACTGCAGGAACTTCAAACCAGCACTCGGAAACATACTGAGAAACCAGAGGAAAAGTTTCTCCTGCAACCCGTTCCCTTTGTGCTACAACAACGAACGTCTCTCCACATGCTCAGTTCTGAGGGATATGTGTGTTTGAAAGCCGTACTTCATTTAGCTTGTTGGGAAAACATAGTTTCTTTTCAGTTCCAAACTGCCATCCATACACATATATGGGTAGGTACTAGCTATAACTCTGTTTTACAGTGAAAACAGCAGGAACTTGTAACTGGCACTAGGAAACAGACTGAGAATCCAGAGTAAAAGTTTCTCCGGCAACCCGTTCCATTGTGCTAGATGAAAGAACTTCTCTCCAAATGCTCAGTTCTGAGAGATAAATGTGTTTGAAAGCCTTCATTCACCTAGCTTGTTGGGAACACAAAATTTCTTTTCAGGTGCCAACTAAACTCCATATATATATATAGGAGGAAGTACTAGCTCCAATTCGGTTTTACAATGAAAACTGCAGGAACTTCAAACCGGCACTAGGAAACAGACTGAGAAACCAGAGTAAATGTTTATCCTGCAAACCGTTCCCCTTGTGATAGATGAAGGAACGTCTCTCCACATGCTCTTTTCTGAGAGATATTTGCGTGTGAATCCTGTCCTTACCCTAGCTTGTTGTTCAAACAAAGCTTCTATTCAGATGCAAACTACACTCCATGCATATATGTGGGTAAGTACTAGCTCCAACTCGTTTTAACAGTGAAAACTGAAGGAACTTCAAACCGGCACTAGGAAATAGACTGACAATCCAGAGTAAAAGTTTCTTCTGCAAACCGATCCCTTTGTGCTAGATGAACGAACGTCTCTCCACATGCTCATTTCTGAGAGATAAGTGTGTGTGAAAGCCGTCCTTCAACTAGCTTGTTGGGAACACAAAGATTCTTTACAGTTGTAAACAACACTCCATACATATATATGGTGAGGTACTAGCTCCAAATCGTTTTTACAGTGAAAACTGCAGGAAGTTCAAAACGGCACTAAAAACACACTGAGAAACCAGAGTAAAAGATTCTCCTGCCACCCGTTCCCTTTGTGCTAGATGAAGGAACGTCTATCCACATGCTCTATTCTCAGAGATAATTGTGTGTGAAAGCCGTCCTTCAACTAGCTTGTTGGGAACACAAAGTTTATATTCAGTTGCAAACTGCACTCCATAAATAGATATGGGTAGGTACAAGCTATAACTCAGTTTTACAGTGAAAACAACAGGAACTTCAAACCGGCACTAGGAAACATACTGAGAATCCACAGTTAAAGTTTCTCTGGCAAACCGTACCCATTATGCTGGATGAAAGAACGTCTCTCCACATGCTCAGTTCTGACAGATAAATGTGTGTGAAAGCCTAACTTTACCTATCTTGTTGGGAACACAAAGTTTCTTTTCAGTTGCAAACTACACTCCATACATATATATGGGGAGGTACTAGCTCCAAGTCGTTTTTACAGTGGAAACTGCAGGAATTTCAAACCGGCACTTCGAATCAGAGTCAGAAACCAGAGAAAATATTTCTCCTGCAAACCATTCACTTTGTGCTAGATGAAGGAACGTCTCTCCGAATTCTCATTTCTGAGAGATAACTGTGTGTGAAAGCCGTCCTTCAACTAGCTTATTGGGAACACATAGTTTCTTTTCAGTTGCAAACTGTAATCCATTCACATGTATGGGGAAGTACTGGCTCCAACTCGGTTTTACAGTGAAAACTGCAGGAAGTTCAAACCGGCACTAGGAATCAGTGTGTGAAACCAGAGTAAAAGTTTCTCCTGCAAACCGTTCCCTTTGTGCTAGATGAAGGAACGTCTCTCCACATGCTCAGTTCTGAGAGATAATTGTTTGTGAAAGCCTACCTTCACCTACCTTGCTGGGAACACAAAGTTTCTTTTCAATTGCAAACTACACTCCATACATATATATGGGCAGGTACTAGCTGCAACACGTTTTTACAGTGAAAACTGCAGGAACTTCAAACCGGCACTTCGAATCAGACTCAGAAACCAGAGAATATGTTTCTCCTGCAAACCATTCACTTTGTGCTAGATGAAGGAACGTCTCTCCACATGCTCATTTCTCTGAGATAATTGTGTGTTAAAGCCGTCTTTAACCTAACTTGTTGGGAACACAAAGTTTCCTTTGAGTTGCAAACTACACTCCATAAATATATATGGGTAAGTTCTAGCTCCAACTTGGTTTTACAGTGAAAACTGCAGGAACTTCAAACCAGCACTACGAAACAGACTGAGAAACCAGAGGAAAAGTTTCTCCTGCAACATGTACACATTGTACTAATGAACGAACGTCTCTCCCGAAGCTCAGTTCTGAGAGATAAGTGTGTGTGAAAGCCATCCTTCAACTAGCTTGTTGGGATCCCAAAGATTTTTTCAGTTGCAAAGTAAACTGCATACATATATATGGGTAGGTACTAGCACAAACTTGGTTTTACAGTGAAAACTGCAGGTATTTCAAACTGGCGCTAGGAAACAGACTGAGAAGCCAGAGTAAAAGTTTCTCCTGCAACCCGTTCCCTTTGTGCTAGATGAACGAAAATCCCTCCACATGCTCATTTCTGAGAGATATGTGTGTGTGAAAGTCGTCCTTCAGCTAGTTTGTTGGGAAAACAAAGTCTCTTTTCACTTGCAAATTACACTCCATACATATATATGGGTAGGTACAAGCTCCAACTCGGTTTTACAGTGAAAACTGCAGGATCTTCAAACCAGCACTCGGAAACATACTGAGAAACCAGAGGAAAAGTTTCTCCTGCAAACCGTTCCCTTTGTGCTACAAAAACGAACGACTCTCCACATGCTCAGTTCTGAGAGATATGTGTGTTTGAAAGCCGTACTTCATTTAGCTTGTTCGGAAAACATAGTTTCTTTTCAGTTCCAATCTGCAATCCATACACATATATGGGTAGGTTCTAGATATAACTCAGTTTTACAGTGAAAACTGCAGGAACTTCAAAGTTGCACTAGGAAACAGACTAGAATCCAGAGTAAAGTTTCTCCGGCAACCCGTTCCATTGTGCTAGATGAAAGAACTTCTCTCCACATGCTCAGTTCTGAGAGATAAATGTGTTTGAAAGCCGTACTTCATTTAGCTTGTTGGGAACACAAAGTTTCTATTCAGTTGAAAACTGCACTCCATAAATATATATGGGGATGTACAAGCTATAACTCAGTTTTACAGTGAAAACAACAGGAACTTCAAACCGGCACTAGGAAACATACTGAGAATCCACAGTAAAAGTTTCTCCGGCAAACCGTACCCATTATGCTGGATGAAAGATCGTCTCTCCACATGCTTAGTTCTGAGAGATAATTGTGTTTGAAAGCCGTCCTTCACCTAGCTTGTTGGGAAAACAAAATTTTTTTTTCAGTTGCAAAGTACACTCCATTAATATATATGGGGAGGAAGTAGCTCCAAATATGTTTTACAGTGTAAACTGAAGGAAGTTCAAAACGGCACTTTGATACAGACTGAAAACCAGAGTGAAATTCCTCCTGAAACCCGTTCCCTTTTGCTAAATGACGAACGTCTCCCCACATGCTCAATTCTGATAGATAAATGTGTGTGAAAGCCTAACTTTACCTATCTTGTTGGGAACACAAAGTTTCTTTTCAGTTTCAAACTACACTCCATACATATATATGGGGAGGTACTAGCTCCAACTCGTTTTTACAGTGAAAACTGCAGGAATTTCAAGCCGGCACTTCGAATCACACTCAGAAACCTGAGAAAATATTTCTCCTGCAAACCGTTCACTTTGTGCTAGATGAAGGAACGTCTCTCCCCAAGCTCATTTCTGAGAGATAAGTGTGTGTGAAAGCCGTCCTTCACTTAGCTTATTGGGAACTCATAGTTTCTTTTCTGTTGCAAAATACAATCTATACATATATATGGTAAGGTATTAGCTCAATCTGTGTTTTACAGTGAAAACTGCAGGAAATTCAAACCGGCACTAGGAATCACACTGAGAAACCAGATTAAAACTTTCTCCTGCAACACGTTCCGTTTGTGCTAGATGAACGAACGTCTCTCCACATGTTCAGATCTGAGGGATAATTATGTGTGAAAGCCGTACTTCACCTATCTTGTTGGGAACGCAAACATTTTTTTCAGTTGCAAACTACACTCCATACATATATATGGGGAGGTACTAGCTGAAACTGGGTTTTACAGTGAAAATTGCAGGAACTTCAAACCGGCACTAGGAAACAAACTGAGAAACCAAAGGAACAATTTTTCCTGCAACACGTTCCCTTTGTGCTAGATGAACGAACGTGTCTCCACATGCTCTTTTCTGAGAGATAATTGCGTGTGAAATCAGTCCTTACCCTAGCTTGTTGGGAACACAAAGCTTCTTTTCAGATGCAAACTACACTCCATACATATATGTGGGTAAGTACTAGCTCAAATTCGTTTTAACAGTGAAAACTGCAGGAACTTCAAACCGGCAATTAGAAAGAGACTGAGAAACCAGACTAAAAGTTTCTCCTGCAACACGTTCCAATTGTGCTAGATGAACGAACTTGTCTCCACATGCTCAGATCTGAGATATAAGTGTGTGTGAAAGCTATTCTTCAACTAGCTTGTTGGGAACACAAAGTTTCTATTCAGTTGCAAACTGCACTCCATAAATATATATGGGGAGGTTCAAGCTATAGCTCAGTTTTACAGTGAATACAACAGGAAATTCAAACCGGCACTAGGAAACATACTGAGAATCCACAGTAAAAGTTTCTCTGGCAAACCGTTCCCATTATCCAGGATGAAAGAACGTCTCTCCACATACTCAGTTCTGAGAGATAAGTGTGTGTGAAAGCCGTTAATCAATTTGCTTGTTGAGAAGAGAAAGTTTCTTTTCAGTTGCAAACTACACTCCATACATATATATTGGGAGGTACTAGCTCCAACTCGGTTTTACAGTGAAAACTGCAGGAACATCAACCCGGCACTAGGAAACACACAGAGATACCAGAGAATAAGTTTCTCCTTCAACCTGTTCCATTTGTGCCAGATGAACAAACATCTCTCCACATGCCCAGTTCTGAGAAAACAGTGTGCGTGAAAGCCGTCCTTCACTTAGCTTGTTTGGAACACAAAGTTTCTTTTCAGTGGCAAAGTACACTCCATACATATATATGTGGAGGTAGTAGCTCCAACTTTGTTTTACAGTAGAAACTGCAGGAACTTCAAACCGGCACTAGGAAACAGAGTGAGAAACCAGAGTAAAAGTTTCTCCTGCAACCCGTTCCATTTCTGCTTGGTGAACGAACGTCTATACACATGCTCAGTTCTGAGAGATAATTGTGTTTGAAAGCCGTCCTTCACCTAGCTTTTTGGGAACACAAAGTTTCTTTTCAATTGCAATCTACACTCCATACATATATAAGGGAGGGCACAAGCTCCAAGTCGCTTTTACAGTGAAAACTGCAGGAACTTAAAACCGGCACTAGGAAACACACTGAGAAACCAGAGTAAAAGTTTCTCCTGCAACCCGTTCCATTTGTGCTAGATGAACGAACGTCTCTCCACCTGCTCATTTCTAAGAGATAATTGTGTGTGAAAGCTGTCCTTCACTTACCTTGTTGGGAACACAAAGTTTCTTTACAGTTGCAAAATACACTGCATACATATATATGGGGATGTTATAGCTCCAACTCGGGTTTACAGTTAAATCTGCCAGAAGTTCAAAATGGCACTAGGAAACAGACTGAGAAACCAGAGTATACGTTTGTCCTGCAACACGTTCCCTTTTTGCTAGATGAACGAAATTATCACCACATGCTCATTTCTGAGAGATTAGTGGTTGTGAAAGCCGTCCTTCACCTAGATTGTTGGAAAAACAAATTTTCTTTCCATTTGCAAACTACACTCCTTACATATATATGGGGAGGTGTTAGCTCCACCTCGGTTTTCCAGTAAAAACTGCAGGGAGTTCAAACCGGTATTAGGAAACAGACTGAGACACAAGAGTAAATATTTTTTCTGCAACCATTTCCCTTTGTGCTAGATGAAGGAAGTCTCTCCAAATGCTCAGATTGAGAGACAAATATGTGTGAAAGTCGTCCATCACCTAGCTTGTTTGGAACAAAGTTTCTTTTCAGTTGCAAACTACACTCCATACATATATATGGGGATGTAGTAGATCCAACTCGGTTTTACCGTGAAAACTGCAGGAACTTCAAACCGGCACTAGGAAACAGAATGAGAAACCAGAGTAAAAATTTCTCCTGCAACCCAATCCCTTTGTGCTTGATGAACGAATGTCTCTGCACATGCTCATTTCAGAGAGATAAGTGTGTGTGAAAGTCGTCCTTCACCTAGCATTTTGGGAACACAAAGTTTCTTTTCAGTTGCCAACTACAACCCATAAATATATATGGGGAGGTATTAGCTCCACCTCGGTTTTACAGTAAAAACTGCAGGAACTTCAATCCGGCACTAGGAAACAGTCTGAGAAACCAGAGTAAATATTTCTTCTGCAACCCGTTCCCTTGGTTCTAAATGAAAGAAAGTCTCTCCAAATGCTCAGATCTGAGAGACAAGTATGTGTGAAAGCCTTCCATCACCTAGCTTGTTTGGAACACAAAGTTTCTTTTCATTTGCATACTTCTATCCATATATATATATGGGAGGTACAAGCCCCAACACGGATTTACAGGGAAATATGCAGGAATTTCATACCGGCACTAACAAACAGACTGAGAAAGCAGAAGAAAAGTTTCTACTGCAACCCATTCCATTTGTCCTAGATGAACGAACGTCTCTCCACATGCTCAGTTCTGAGAGATAATTGTGTGTGAAAGCCGTCCTTCACTTAGCTTGTTGGGAACTCAAAGTTTCTTTTCTGTTGCAAACTACGCTCCATACATATATATGGGGAGGTACTAGCTCAAACTGGGTTTTACAGTGAAAACTACAGGAACTTCAAACCGGCACTAGGAAACAGACTGAGAATCCAGAGTAAAAGTTTCTCCGGCAACCCGTTCCATTGTGCTAGATGAAAGAACTTCTCTCCAAATGCTCAGTTCTGAGAGATAAATGTGTTTGAAAGCCTTCATTCACCTAGCTTGTTGGGAACACAAAATTTCTTTTCAGGTGCCAACTAAACTCCATATATATATATAGGAGGAAGTACTAGCTCCAATTCGGTTTTACAATGAAAACTGCAGGAACTTCAAACCGGCACTAGGAAACAGACTGAGAAACCAGAGTAAATGTTTATCCTGCAAACCGTTCCCCTTGTGATAGATGAAGGAACGTCTCTCCACATGCTCTTTTCTGAGAGATATTTGCGTGTGAATTCTGTCCTTACCCTAGCTTGTTGTTCAAACAAAGCTTCTATTCAGATGCAAACTACACTCCATGCATATATGTGGGTAAGTACTAGCTCCAACTCGTTTTAACAGTGAAAACTGAAGGAACTTCAAACCGGCACTAGGAAATAGACTGACAATCCAGAGTAAAAGTTTCTTCTGCAAACCGATCCCTTTGTGCTAGATGAACGAACGTCTCTCCACATGCTCATTTCTGAGAGATAAGTGTGTGTGAAAGCCGTCCTTCAACTAGCTTGTTGGGAACACAAAGATTCTTTACAGTTGTAAACAACACTCCATACATATATATGGTGAGGTACTAGCTCCAAATCGTTTTTACAGTGAAAACTGCAGGAAGTTCAAAACGGCACTAAAAACACACTGAGAAACCAGAGTAAAAGATTCTCCTGCCACCCGTTCCCTTTGTGCTAGATGAAGGAACGTCTATCCACATGCTCTATTCTCAGAGATAATTGTGTGTGAAAGCCGTACTTCAACTAGCTTGTTGGGAACACAAAGATTCTTTACAGTTGCAAACTAATCTCCACACATATATATGGGGTGGTACTAGCTCCAACTCGCTTTTACAGTGTAACCTGCAAGTACTTCATACCAGTAGTAGGAAACTGACTGAGAAACCAGAGTAAAAGTTTCTGCTGCAACCCGTTCCCTTTGTGCTAGATGAACGAAAGTCTCTCCACATGCTCATTTCTGAGAGATAAGTGTGTGTGAAAACCGAGCTTTAGCTAGCTTGTTGGGAAAGCAATGTCTCTTTCAGGTGCAAATTACACTCTATACATATATATGGGGAGGTACTAGCTGCAACTCGGTTTTATAGTGAAAACTGCAGGAACTTCAAACCGGCAATAGGAAAGAGATTGAGAAACCACAGTAAAACTTTCTCCTGCAACCCGTTCCCTTTGTGCTAGATGAACGAAATTCTCTCAACATGCTCAGTTCTGAGGGATAAGTGTGTGTGAAAGCCGTCCTTCAACTTGCTTTTTGGGAACACAAAGTTTCTTTTCAGTTGCCAACTACACTCCATATATATATGTGGGGAGGTAGTAGCACCAATTTTATTTTACAGTGAAAAGTGCAGGAACGTCAAACAGGCAGAAGGAAACAGACTGAGAAACCAGAGCAATTGTTTCTCCTGCAGCCCGTTCCCTTTGGGCTATATGAACGAACGTCTCTCCACATGCTCATTTCTGACAGAAAGTTGTGTGTGAAAGACGCCCTTCACCAAGCTTTTTGGGAACACAAAGTTTCCTTTCAGGTAGAAACAACACTCCATACATATATGTGGGTATGTACACGTTCTGAATCGGTTTTACAGTGAAAACAGCAGGAACTTCAAACTGGCACTAGGAAACAAACTGAGAAACCAGAGGAAAAAATTTCTACTGCAACCCGTTCTATTTGGGCTAGTTGAACGAACGTCTCACCCCATGCTCAGTTCTGAAAGATAAGTGTGTGTGAAAGCCGTACTTCACCTAGCTTGTTGGGAACACAAAATTTCTTTCCAGTTGCAAAGTACACTGCATAAATATATTTGGGAAATACTAGCTCCAACTCGGTTTTACAGTGTAAATTGCTGGAAGTTCAAATCGGCACTTTGAAACAGACTGAAAACCAGAGTAAAATTACTCCTGCAACCCGTTCCCTTTGTGCTAAATGACGAAAGTCTCCCCACGTGCTCAATTCTGACAGATAAATGTGTGTGAAAGCCTACCTTCACCTACCTTGTTGGGAACACAAAGTTTCTTTTCAATTGCAAACTACACTCCATACAAATATATGGGGAGGTACTAGCTCCAACTAGGTTTTACAGTGAAAACTGCAGGAACTTCAAACCAGCACTCGGAAACATACTGAGAAACCAGAGGAAAAGTTTCTCCTGCAACCCGTTCCCTTTGTGCTACAACAACGAACGTCTCTCCACATGCTCAGTTCTGAGGGATATGTGTGTTTGAAAGCCGTACTTCATTTAGCTTGTTGGGAAAACATAGTTTCTTTTCAGTTCCAAACTGCCATCCATACACATATATGGGTAGGTACTAGCTATAACTCTGTTTTACAGTGAAAACAGCAGGAACTTGTAACTGGCACTAGGAAACAGACTGAGAATCCAGAGTAAAAGTTTCTCCGGCAACCCGTTCCATTGTGCTAGATGAAAGAACTTCTCTCCAAATGCTCAGTTCTGAGAGATAAATGTGTTTGAAAGCCTTCATTCACCTAGCTTGTTGGGAACACAAAATTTCTTTTCAGGTGCCAACTAAACTCCATATATATATATATAGGAGGAAGTACTAGCTCCAATTCGGTTTTACAATGAAAACTGCAGGAACTTCAAACCGGCACTAGGAAACAGACTGAGAAACCAGAGTAAATGTTTATCCTGCAAACCGTTCCCCTTGTGATAGATGAAGGAACGTCTCTCCACATGCTCTTTTCTGAGAGATATTTGCGTGTGAATTCTGTCCTTACCCTAGCTTGTTGTTCAAAGCTTCTATTCAGATGCAAACTACACTCCATGCATATATGTGGGTAAGTACTAGCTCCAACTCGTTTTAACAGTGAAAACTGAAGGAACTTCAAACCGGCACTAGGAAATAGACTGACAATCCAGAGTAAAAGTTTCTTCTGCAAACCGATCCCTTTGTGCTAGATGAACGAACGTCTCTCCACATGCTCATTTCTGAGAGATAAGTGTGTGTGAAAGCCGTCCTTCAACTAGCTTGTTGGGAACACAAAGATTCTTTACAGTTGTAAACAACACTCCATACATATATATGGTGAGGTACTAGCTCCAAATCGTTTTTACAGTGAAAACTGCAGGAAGTTCAAAACGGCACTAAAAACACACTGAGAAACCAGAGTAAAAGATTCTCCTGCCACCCGTTCCCTTTGTGCTAGATGAAGGAACGTCTATCCACATGCTCTATTCTCAGAGATAATTGTGTGTGAAAGCCGTCCTTCAACTAGCTTGTTGGGAACACAAAGATTCTTTACAGTTGCAAACTAAACTCCACACATATATATGGGGTGGTACTAGCTCCAACTCGCTTTTACAGTGTAAACTGCAAGTAATTCATACCAGCAGTAGGAAACTGACTGAGAAACCAGAGTAAAAGTTTCTGCTGCAACCCGTTCCCTTTGTGCTAGATGAATGAAAGTCTCTCCACATGCTCATTTCTGAGAGATAAGTGTGTGTGAAAACCGAGCTTCAGCTAGCTTGTTGGGAAATCAATGTCTCTTTCAGTTGCAAATTACACTCCATAGTTATATATGAGGAGGTACTAGCTGCAACTC
This sequence comes from Camelus ferus, assembly GCF_009834535.1. Classification (NCBI taxonomy): domain Eukaryota; kingdom Metazoa; phylum Chordata; class Mammalia; order Artiodactyla; family Camelidae; genus Camelus; species Camelus ferus. The sequence goes on from NC_045707.1 coordinate 25,260,154, forward strand.
GGTTTTATAGTGAAAACTGCAGGAACTACAATCCGACAAAAGGAAAGAGACTGAGAAACCAGAGTAAATGTTCCTCCTGCAACTCGTTCCCTTTGTGCTAGATGAACGAACGTCTCTCCACGTGCTGATTTCTGAGAGTAAGTGTGTGTGAAAGCCGTCCTTCAACTAGCTTGTTGGGAACACAAAGTTTATATTCAGTTGCAAACTGCACTCCATAAATAGATATGGGTAGGTACAAGCTATAACTCAGTTTTACAGTGAAAACAACAGGAACTTCAAACCGGCACTAGGAAACATACTGAGAATCCACAGTTAAAGTTTCTCTGGCAAACCGTACCCATTATGCTGGATGAAAGAACGTCTCTCCACATGCTCAGTTCTGACAGATAAATGTGTGTGAAAGCCTAACTTTACCTATCTTGTTGGGAACACAAAGTTTCTTTTCAGTTGCAAACTACACTCCATACATATATATGGGGAGGTACTAGCTCCAAGTCGTTTTTACAGTGGAAACTGCAGGAATTTCAAACCGGCACTTCGAATCAGAGTCAGAAACCAGAGAAAATATTTCTCCTGCAAACCATTCACTTTGTGCTAGATGAAGGAACGTCTCTCCGAATTCTCATTTCTGAGAGATAACTGTGTGTGAAAGCCGTCCTTCAACTAGCTTATTGGGAACACATAGTTTCTTTTCAGTTGCAAACTGTAATCCATTCACATGTATGGGGAAGTACTGGCTCCAACTCGGTTTTACAGTGAAAACTGCAGGAAGTTCAAACCGGCACTAGGAATCAGTGTGTGAAACCAGAGTAAAAGTTTCTCCTGCAAACCGTTCCCTTTGTGCTAGATGAAGGAACGTCTCTCCACATGCTCAGTTCTGAGAGATAATTGTTTGTGAAAGCCTACCTTCACCTACCTTGCTGGGAACACAAAGTTTCTTTTCAATTGCAAACTACACTCCATACATATATATGGGGAGGTACTAGCTGCAACACGTTTTTACAGTGAAAACTGCAGGAACTTCAAACCGGCACTTCGAATCAGACTCAGAAACCAGAGAATATGTTTCTCCTGCAAACCATTCACTTTGTGCTAGATGAAGGAACGTCTCTCCACATGCTCATTTCTCTGAGATAATTGTGTGTTAAAGCCGTCTTTAACCTAACTTGTTGGGAACACAAAGTTTCCTTTGAGTTGCAAACTACACTCCATAAATATATATGGGTAAGTTCTAGCTCCAACTTGGTTTTACAGTGAAAACTGCAGGAACTTCAAACCAGCACTACGAAACAGACTGAGAAACCAGAGGAAAAGTTTCTCCTGCAACATGTACACATTGTACTAATGAACGAACGTCTCTCCCGAAGCTCAGTTCTGAGAGATAAGTGTGTGTGAAAGCCATCCTTCAACTAGCTTGTTGGGATCCCAAAGATTTTTTCAGTTGCAAAGTAAACTGCATACATATATATGGGTAGGTACTAGCACAAACTTGGTTTTACAGTGAAAACTGCAGGTATTTCAAACTGGCGCTAGGAAACAGACTGAGAAGCCAGAGTAAAAGTTTCTCCTGCAACCCGTTCCCTTTGTGCTAGATGAACGAAAATCCCTCCACATGCTCATTTCTGAGAGATATGTGTGTGTGAAAGTCGTCCTTCAGCTAGTTTGTTGGGAAAACAAAGTCTCTTTTCACTTGCAAATTACACTCCATACATATATATGGGTAGGTACAAGCTCCAACTCGGTTTTACCGTGAAAACTGCAGGATCTTCAAACCAGCACTCGGAAACATACTGAGAAACCAGAGGAAAAGTTTCTCCTGCAACCCGTTCCCTTTGTGCTACAAAAACGAACGACTCTCCACATGCTCAGTTCTGAGAGATATGTGTGTTTGAAAGCCGTACTTCATTTAGCTTGTTCGGAATACATAGTTTCTTTTCAGTTCCAATCTGCAATCCATACACATATATGGGTAGGTTCTAGATATAACTCAGTTTTACAGTGAAAACAGCAGGAACTTCAAAGTTGCACTAGGAAACAGACTAGAATCCAGAGTAAAGTTTCTCCGGCAACCCGTTCCATTGTGCTAGATGAAAGAACTTCTCTCCACATGCTCAGTTCTGAGAGATAAATGTGTTTGAAAGCCGTACTTCATTTAGCTTGTTGGGAACACAAAGTTTCTATTCAGTTGCAAACTGCACTCCATAAATATATATGGGGATGTACAAGCTATAACTCAGTTTTACAGTGAAAACAACAGGAACTTCAAACCGGCACTAGGAAACATACTGAGAATCCACAGTAAAAGTTTCTCCGGCAAACCGTACCCATTATGCTGGATGAAAGATCGTCTCTCCACATGCTTAGTTCTGAGAGATAATTGTGTTTGAAAGCCGTCCTTCACCTAGCTTGTTGGGAAAACAATTTTTTTTTTTCAGTTGCAAAGTACACTCCATTAATATATATGGGGAGGAAGTAGCTCCAAATATGTTTTACAGTGTAAACTGAAGGAAGTTCAAAACGGCACTTTGAAACAGACTGAAAACCAGAGTGAAATTCCTCCTGAAACCCGTTCCCTTTTGCTAAATGACGAACGTCTCCCCACATGCTCAATTCTGATAGATAAATGTGTGTGAAAGCCTAACTTTACCTATCTTGTTGGGAACACAAAGTTTCTTTTCAGTTTCAAACTACACTCCATACATATATATGGGGAGGTACTAGCTCCAACTCGTTTTTACAGTGAAAACTGCAGGAATTTCAAACCGGCACTTCGAATCACACTCAGAAACCTGAGAAAATATTTCTCCTGCAAACCGTTCACTTTGTGCTAGATGAAGGAACGTCTCTCCCCAAGCTCATTTCTGAGAGATAAGTGTGTGTGAAAGCCGTCCTTCACTTAGCTTATTGGGAACTCATAGTTTCTTTTCTGTTGCAAAATACAATCTATACATATATATGGTAAGGTATTAGCTCAATCTGTGTTTTACAGTGAAAACTGCAGGAAATTCAAACCGGCACTAGGAATCACACTGAGAAACCAGATTAAAACTTTCTCCTGCAACACGTTCCGTTTGTGCTAGATGAACGAACGTCTCTCCACATGTTCAGATCTGAGGGATAATTATGTGTGAAAGCCGTACTTCACCTATCTTGTTGGGAACACAAACATTTTTTTCAGTTGCAAACTACACTCCATACATATATATGGGGAGGTACTAGCTGAAACTGGGTTTTACAGTGAAAATTGCAGGAACTTCAAACCGGCACTAGGAAACAAACTGAGAAACCAAAGGAACAATTTTTCCTGCAACACGTTCCCTTTGTGCTAGATGAACGAACGTGTCTCCACATGCTCTTTTCTGAGAGATAATTGCGTGTGAAATCAGTCCTTACCCTAGCTTGTTGGGAACACAAAGCTTCTTTTCAGATGCAAACTACACTCCATACATATATGTGGGTAAGTACTAGCTCAAATTCGTTTTAACAGTGAAAACTGCAGGAACTTCAAACCGGCAATTAGAAAGAGACTGAGAAACCAGACTAAAAGTTTCTCCTGCAACAAGTTCCAATTGTGCTAGATGAACGAACTTGTCTCCACATGCTCAGATCTGAGATATAAGTGTGTGTGAAAGCTATTCTTCAACTAGCTTGTTGGGAACACAAAGTTTCTATTCAGTTGCAAACTGCACTCCATAAATATATATGGGGAGGTTCAAGCTATAGCTCAGTTTTACAGTGAATACAACAGGAAATTCAAACCGGCACTAGGAAACATACTGAGAATCCACAGTAAAAGTTTCTCTGGCAAACCGTTCCCATTATCCAGGATGAAAGAACGTCTCTCCACATACTCAGTTCTGAGAGATAAGTGTGTGTGAAAGCCGTTAATCAATTTGCTTGTTGAGAAGAGAAAGTTTCTTTTCAGTTGCAAACTACACTCCATACATATATATTGGGAGGTACTAGCTCCAACTCGGTTTTACAGTGAAAACTGCAGGAACATCAACCCGGCACTAGGAAACACACAGAGATACCAGAGAATAAGTTTCTCCTTCAACCTGTTCCATTTGTGCCAGATGAACAAACATCTCTCCACATGCCCAGTTCTGAGAAAACAGTGTGCGTGAAAGCCGTCCTTCACTTAGCTTGTTTGGAACACAAAGTTTCTTTTCAGTGGCAAAGTACACTCCATACATATATATGTGGAGGTAGTAGCTCCAACTTTGTTTTACAGTAGAAACTGCAGGAACTTCAAACCGGCACTAGGAAACAGAGTGAGAAACCAGAGTAAAAGTTTCTCCTGCAACCCGTTCCATTTCTGCTTGGTGAACGAACGTCTATACACATGCTCAGTTCTGAGAGATAATTGTGTTTGAAAGCCGTCCTTCACCTAGCTTTTTGGGAACACAAAGTTTCTTTTCAATTGCAATCTACACTCCATACATATATAAGGGGGGGCACAAGCTCCAAGTCGCTTTTACAGTGAAAACTGCAGGAACTTAAAACCGGCACTAGGAAACACACTGAGAAACCAGAGTAAAAGTTTCTCCTGCAACCCGTTCCATTTGTGCTAGATGAACGAACGTCTCTCCACCTGCTCATTTCTAAGAGATAATTGTGTGTGAAAGCTGTCCTTCACTTACCTTGTTGGGAACACAAAGTTTCTTTACAGTTGCAAAATACACTGCATACATTTATATGGGGATGTTATAGCTCCAACTCGGGTTTACAGTTAAATCTGCCAGAAGTTCAAAATGGCACTAGGAAACAGACTGAGAAACCAGAGTATACGTTTGTCCTGCAACACGTTCCCTTTGTGCTAGATGAACGAAATTATCACCACATGCTCATTTCTGAGAGATTAGTTTTTGTGAAAGCCGTCCTTCACCTAGATTGTTGGAAAAACAAATTTTCTTTCCATTTGCAAACTACACTCCTTACATATATATGGGGAGGTGTTAGCTCCACCTCGGTTTTCCAGTAAAAACTGCAGGGAGTTCAAACCGGTATTAGGAAACAGACTGAGACACAAGAGTAAATATTTTTTCTGCAACCATTTCCCTTTGTGCTAGATGAAAGGAAGTCTCTCCAAATGCTCAGATTGAGAGACAAATATGTGTGAAAGTCGTCCATCACCTAGCTTGTTTGGAACAAAGTTTCTTTTCAGTTGCAAACTACACTCCATACATATATATGGGGATGTAGTAGATCCAACTCGGTTTTACCGTGAAAACTGCAGGAACTTCAAACCGGCACTAGGAAACAGAATGAGAAACCAGAGTAAAAATTTCTCCTGCAACCCAATCCCTTTGTGCTTGATGAACGAATGTCTCTGCACATGCTCATTTCAGAGAGATAAGTGTGTGTGAAAGTCGTCCTTCACCTAGCATTTTGGGAACACAAAGTTTCTTTTCAGTTGCCAACTACACCCCATAAATATATATGGGGAGGTATTAGCTCCACCTCGGTTTTACAGTAAAAACTGCAGGAACTTCAATCCGGCACTAGGAAACAGTCTGAGAAACCAGAGTAAATATTTCTTCTGCAACCCGTTCCCTTGGTTCTAAATGAAAGAAAGTCTCTCCAAATGCTCAGATCTGAGAGACAAGTATGTGTGAAAGCCTTCCATCACCTAGCTTGTTTGGAACACAAAGTTTCTTTTCATTTGCATACTTCTATCCATATATATATATGGGAGGTACAAGCCCCAACACGGATTTACAGTGAAATATGCAGGAATTTCATACCGGCACTAACAAACAGACTGAGAATGCAGAAGAAAAGTTTCTACTGCAACCCGTTCCATTTGTCCTAGATGAACGAACGTCTCTCCACATGCTCAGTTCTGAGAGATAATTGTGTGTGAAAGCCATCCTTCACTTAGCTTGTTGGGAACTCAAAGTTTCTTTTCTGTTGCAAACTACGCTCCATACATATATATGGGGAGGTACTAGCTCAAACTGGGTTTTACAGTGAAAACTACAGGAACTTCAAACCGGCACTAGGAAACAGACTGAGAAACCAAAGGAAAATTTTTTCCTGCAACACGTTCCATTTCAGCTAGATGAACGAACGTCTCTCCACATACTGTGATCTGAGAGATAAGTGTGTGTGAAAGCCGTCCTTCACCTAGCTTGTTGGGAACACAAAGTTCCTTTTCAGTTGCAAACTACACTCCATACATATATATAGGGAGGTAATAGCACCAACTCGATTTTACAGTGAAAACTGCAGAAATAACAAAAATGCTCTAGGAAAGAGACTGAGAAACCAGAGTGAAAATTTCTCCTACAAACCGTTCCCTTTCTGCTAGATGAACGAACGTCTCTCCACATGCTCATTTCTGAGAGATAATTATGTGTGAAAGCCGTCCTTCACCTAGGTTGTTGGGAACACAAAATTTCTTTAAACTGCAAATTACACTCCATACATATATAAGGGGATGTACTAGCTCCAACTCGGTTTTACAGCAAAAACTGCAGGAAATTCAAAGCAGCACTAGGAAACAGACTGAGAAACCAGAGTAAATATTCCTTCTGCCACCCGTTCCCTTGGTGCTAGATGAAAGAAAATCTATCCAAATTGTCAGATCTGAGAGACAATTATGTGTGAAAGCCGTCCATTACCTAGCTTGTTTGGAACACAAAGATTCTTTTCAGTTGCAAACTACACTCCTTACATATATATAGGGATGTTCTAGATCCATCTCGGTTTTAAAGTGAAAACTGCAGGAACTTTAAACCGGCACTATGAAACAGACTAGAAACCAGAGTAAAAGTTTCTCCTGCAACCAATCCCTTTGTGCAAGATGAACGAACGTAAATCCACATGCTCATTTCTGAGAGATAAGTGTGTGTGAAAGCCGTCCTTCAACTAGCTTGTTGGGAACACAAAGATTCTTTACAGTTGTAAACAACACTCCATACATATATATGGTGAGGTACTAGCTCCAAATCTTTTTTACAGTGAAAACTGCAGGAAGTTCAAACCGGCAGGAGGAAACAGACTGAGAAAGTAGAGAAGAAGTTTCTCCTGCAACCCGTTCCATTTGTGCTAGATAAACGAACGTCTCTCCACATGCTCAGTTCTGAAAAGTAAGTGTTGTGAAAGCCGAACTTCAATTAGCTTGTTGGGAACACAAATTTTCTTTTCAGTTGCAAACTACACTCCATAAATATATATGGGGAGGTACAAGCTCCAACACGGATTTACTGTAAAAACTGCTGGAACTTCAAACCGGCACTTCGAAACAGAATGAGAAACCAGATTAAAAGTTTCTCCTGCAACCCGTTCCCTTTTTTCTAAATGAATGAACGTCTCTAAACATGCTCAGTTCTGAGAGATAAGTGTTTGTGAAAGCCGTACTTCACTTAGGTTCTTGGGAACACAAAGTCTCGTTTCAGTTGCAAACTACACACCTTAAATATATATGGGGATGTACTATCTGCAACACGGTTTTACAGTGAAAATGCAGGAACTTCAAACAGGAAGTAGGAAACAGCCTGGGAATACAGTGAAATAGTTTTTGCTGGAAACTTTTCCTTTGTGCTAAATGACCGAACGTCTCTCCACATGCTCAGTTTTGAGAGATAAGTGTGTGTGAAAGCCGTCCTTCACCCAGCTTGTTGGTAACAGAAAGTTTTTTTCAGTTGCAAACTACACTCCATACATATATGTGGGGAGGTACTAGCACCAACTTTTTTTACAGTGAAAACTGCTGGAACTTCAAACCGGCACAAGGAAACAGAATGAGAAACTAGAGAAAAATTTCTCCTGCCACCAGTTCCATATGTGCTATATGAACGAATGACTCTCCACATGCTCATTTCTGAGAGAATTTGTGTGTGAAAGCCGTCATTCACCTAGCTTGTTGGGAACACAAAGTCTGTATTCAGTTTCCATCTGCACTGCATACATATATATGGGGAGGTACTAGCTCCAAATCGCTTTTCCAGTTAAAACTGCAGGAACTTCATACTGGCACTAGGAATCACACTGAATCCATAGTAAAAGTTTCTCCTGCAACACTTTCACTTTATGCTAGATGAACGAACGTCTCTCCACATGCTCATTTCTGAGAGATAATTATGTGTGAAAGCCGTCCATCACCTAGGTTGTTGGGAACAAAAAGTTTCTTTTCAGTTGCTAACTATACTCCAAACATATATATGGGAGGTACAAGCTCCAACTCGGTTTTACAGTGAAAACTGCAGGAACTTCAAACAGGCACTACGAAACAGAGTGAGAAACCTGAGGAAAAGTTTCACCTGCAAACTTTTCCCTTTGTGCAAGATGAACGAACGTCTTACCACATCCTCATTTCGGAGAGAAAATTGTGATGAAAGCCGTCCTTCACCTAGCATTTTGGGTACACAAAGTTTCTTCTAAGTTGCAAACTACAATCCATACATAAATATGGAAGGTACTAGCTCCAACGCGGTTTTACAGTGAAAACTGCAGGAACTTCAAAGCGGCACTAGGAAAGAGACAGAGAAAAAGGTGTAAAATTTTCGCCTGCACACCGTTCCCTTTGTGCTAGATGAACGAACGTCTCTCCACATGCTAAGTTCTGAGAGACAAGTGTGTGGGAAAGTCGTTTACACCTATATTGTTGGGAACACAAAGTCTCTTTTCAGATGCAAACTACACTCCTCACATATATATGGGGATGTACAAGCTCTGACTCTGTGTTACAGTGAAAACTGCAGGAACTTCAAACCGGCACTAGTAAACAGACTGAGAAACCAGAGTAAATGTTTCCCTGCAAACCTTTCCTTTAGTGCTGGATGAACGAACGTCTCTCCACATGCTCAGTTCTGAGAGACAAGTGTGTGTGAAATCCACCCTTCACCTAGCTGGTTGGGAACACAAAGTTCCTTTTCAGTTGCAAACTACACTCCATACATATATATGGGTAGGTTATAGCAAAACTAGGTATTACAGTGAAAACTGCCGGAAATTCATACCGGCACTAGGAAACAGACTGAGAAACCAGAGTAAAATTTTCTCCTGCAAGATTTTACTTTTTGCTAGATGAACGAAAGTCTCTCCACATGCTCAGTACTGAGAGATAAATGTGTGTGAAAGCCGTCCTTCTCCTAGCTTGTTTGTAACAGAATTTTTCTTTTCAGTTGCATATTACACTCTATACATATATATGGGGAGGTATAAGCTCCACCTCGGTTTTACAGTAAATACTGCAGAAATTTCAAACCGGCACTAGGAAACAGACTGAGAATCCAGAGTAAATATTTCTTCTGCAACCCGTTCCCTTGGTTCTAGATGAAAGAAAGTCTCTCAAAATGCTCAGATCTGAGGGACAAGTATGTCTGAAAGCTGTAGATCACCTAGCTTGTTTGGAACGCAAAGTTTCTTTTCATTTGCAAACTATAATCCATACATATATGTGGGAGGTACTAGCTCCAACTCGGTTTTACAGTGAAAACTGCAGGAATTTCAAACAGACACAAACAAACTGAGAAACCAGAGTAAAATTTCTTCTGCAATCCGTTCCATTTGTCCTAGATGAACGAACGTCTCCCCACATTCTCAGTTGTGAGAGATAAATGTGTGTGAAAGCCGTCCTTCAACTAGCCTGTTGGGAACACAATGATTCTTTTCAGTTGCAAACTACACTCTATACATATATATGGGGAGGTACTAGCTCCAACTATTTTTCAATTGAAAACTGCAGAAATTTCAAACCGGCACTAGGAAACAGACTGAGAAACTAGAGTAAAATTTTCTCCTGCAAACCTTTCCCTTTGTGCTAGATGAACGAACGTCTCTGCACATGCTCATTTCGGGGAGAAAATTGTGTGTGAAAGCCGTCCTTCAACTAGCATTTTGGGAACACTAAGTTTCTTCTAAGTTGCAAACTACAATGCAAACATATATATGGAAGGTCGTAGCTCCAACACGGTTTTACAGTAAAAACTGCAGGAACTTCAAACATGCACTAACAAACAGACTGAGAAAACAGAGTAAAAGTTTCTCCTTCAAACCGTTCCCTTTGTTCTAGATGAACGAACGTCTCTCCACATGCTCATTTCTGAGAGATAATTATGTGTGAAATCCGTCCTTCACCTAGCTTGTTGGAAAAACTAAGTTTCTTTTCAGTTGCAAAATACACTCCATACTTATATATGGGGATATTATAGCTCTAACTCGGGTTTATAGTGAAAACTGCAGGAACTTAAAACCGGCACTAGGAAACAGACCGAGATACCAGAGAAAAAGTTACTCCTGCAACCAGATCCTTTTGTGCTAGATGAACGAACGTCTCTCCACATGCTCAGTTCTGAGAGATAAGTGTGTGTGAAAGCCGTTAATCAATTTGCTTGTTGAGAAGAGAAAGTTTCTTTTCAGTTGCAAACTACACTCCATACATATATATTGGGAGGTACTAGCTCCAACTCGGTTTTACAGTGAAAACTGCAGGAACATCAACCCGGCACTAGGAAACACACAGAGATACCAGAGAATAAGTTTCTCCTTCAACCTGTTCCATTTGTGCCAGATGAACAAATATCTCTCCACATGCCCAGTTCTGAGAAAACAGTGTGCGTGAAAGCCGAACTTCACTTAGCTTGTTTGGAACACAAAGTTTCTTTTCAGTGGCAAAGTACACTCCATACATATATATGTGGAGGTACTAGCTCCAACTTTGTTTTACAGTAAAAACTGCAGGAACTTCAAACCGGCACTAGGAAACAGAGTGAGAAACCAGAGTAAAAGTTTCTCCTGCAACCCGTTCCGATTGTGCTAGATGAACGAATGTCTCTCCACTTACTCAGTTCTAAGAGATAAGTGTGTTTGAAAGCCGTCCTTCACTTAGCTTGTTGGGAACACAAAGTTTCTTTTCAGTTGCAAACTACACTCCATAAATATATATGGGGAGGTACAAGCTCCACATCGGTTTTACACTGAAAACTGTAGGAACTTCAACCCGCACTAGGAAACAGACTGAGAAACCAGAGTAAAATTTATTCCTGCAAACCTTTCCATTTGTGCTAGATGAACGAACGTCTCTCCACATGCTCAGTTCAGAGAGATATGTGTGTGTAAATGCCGTTCTTCACCTACCTTGATGGGAACACAAGTTCCTTTTCACTTGCAATCTATACTCCATACATATATATGGGGAGGTACTAGCTCCAAAACTTTTTTACAGTAAAACCTGCAAAAAATTCAAAACGGCACTAGGAAACAGACTGAGAAACCTGTGTATAAGTTTCACCTGCATACCGTTCCCTTTGTGCTAGATGAACGAACTTCTCTCCACATGCTAAGTTCTGAGAGATATGAGTGTGTGAAAGCCGTCCTTCACCTAGCTTGTTGGGAACACAAAGTTTCTTTTCAGTTCCAAACTACTCTCCATACATATATATGGGTAGGTACTAACTCCAACTGGGTTTTACAGTGATAACAGCAGGAACTTCAAACCGGCACTGCGAAACAGACTGAGAAACCAGAGGAAAAGTTTCACCTGCAGCCTTTTCCTTTGTGCTAGGTGAATGAACGTCTCTCCACATACTCATTTCGGAGAGAAAAGTGTGTGTGAAAGCCGTCCTTCACCTAGCATTTTTGGAACACATAGATTCTTCTAAGTTGCAAAGTACAATCCATACATATATATGGAAGGTTCTAGCTCCAACGTGGTTTTACAGTGAATACGGCAGGAACTTCAAACATGCACTAACAGACTGAGAAAACAGATTAAAAGTTTCTCCTGCAACCCGTTCCATTTCTGCTTGATGAACGAACGTCTCTCCACATGCTCATTTCTGAGAGATAATTATGTGTGAAAGCCGTCCATCACCTAGGTTGTTGGGAACAAAAAGTTTCTTTTCAGTTGCTAACTATACTCCAAACATATATATGGGAGGTACAAGCTCCAACTCGGTTTTACAGTGAAAACTGCAGGAACTTCAAACAGGCACTACGAAACAGAGTGAGAAACCTGAGGAAAAGTTTCACCTGCAAACTTTTCCCTTTGTGCAAGATGAACGAACGTCTTACCACATCCTCATTTCGGAGAGAAAATTGTGAGTGAAAGCCGTCCTTCACCTAGCATTTTGGGTACACAAAGTTTCTTCTAAGTTGCAAACTACAATCCATACATAAATATGGAAGGTACTAGCTCCAACGCGGTTTTACAGTGAAAACTGCAGGAACTTCAAAGCGGCACTAGGAAAGAGACAGAGAAAAAGGTGTAAAATTTTCGCCTGCACACCGTTCCCTTTGTGCTAGATGAACGAACGTCTCTCCACATGCTAAGTTCTGAGAGACATGTGTGTGGGAAAGTCGTTTACACGTATATTGTTGGGAACACAAAGTCTCTTTTCAGATGCAAACTACACTCCTCACATATATATGGGGATGTACAAGCTCTGACTCTGTGTTACAGTGAAAACTGCAGGAACTTCAAACCGGCACTAGTAAACAGACTGAGAAACCAGAGTAAAGGTTTCCCTGCAAACCTTTCCTTTAGTGCTGGATGAACGAACGTCTCTCCACATGCTCAGTTCTGAGAGACAAGTGTGTGTGAAATCCACCCTTCACCTAGCTGGTTGGGAACACAAAGTTCCTTTTCAGTTGCAAACTACACTCCATACATATATATGGGTAGGTTATAGCAAAACTAGGTATTACAGTGAAAACTGCCGGAAATTCATACCGGCACTAGGAAACAGACTGAGAAACCAGAGTAAAATTTTCTCCTGCAAGATTTTCCTTTTTGCTAGATGAACGAAAGTCTCTACACATGCTCAGTTCTGAGAGATAAATGTGTGTGAAAGCCGTCCTTCAACTAGCCTGTTGGGAACACAATGATTCTTTTCAGTTGCAAACTACACTCTATACATATATATGGGGAGGTACTAGCTCCAACTATTTTTCAATTGAAAACTGCAGAAATTTCAAGCCGGCACTAGGAAACAGACTGAGAAACTAGAGTAAAATTTTCTCCTGCAAACCTTTCCCTTTGTGCTAGATGAACGAACGTCTCTGCACATGCTCATTTCGGGGAGAAAATTGTGTGTGAAAGCCGTCCTTCAACTAGCATTTTGGGAACACTAAGTTTCTTCTAAGTTGCAAACTACAATGCAAACATATATATGGAAGGTCGTAGCTCCAACACGGTTTTACAGTAAAAACTGCAGGAACTTCAAACATGCACTAACAAACAGACTGAGAAAACAGAGTAAAAGTTTCTCCTGCAAACCGTTCCCTTTGTGCTAGATGAACGAACGTCTCTCCACATGCTCATTTCTGAGAGATAATTATGTGTGAAATCCGTCCTTCACCTAGCTTGTTGGGAACACAAAGTTTCTTTTCAGTTGCAAAATACACTCCATACTTATATATGGGGATGTAATAGCTCTAACTCGGGTTTACAGTGAAAACTGCAGGAACATCAACCCGGCACTAGGAAACACACAGAGATACCAGAGAATAAGTTTCTCCTTCAACCTGTTCCATTTGTGCAAGATGAACAACCATCTCTCCACATGCCCAGTTCTGAGAAAACAGTGTGCGTGAAAGCCGTCCTTCACTTAGCTTGTTTGGAACACAAAGTTTCTTTTCAGTTGCAAACTACACTCCATACATATATATGTGGAGGTAGTAGCTCCAACTTTGTTTTACAGTAAAAACTGCAGGAACTTCAAACTGGCACTAGGAAACAGAGTGAGAAACCAGAGTAAAATTTATTCCTGCAACCCTTTCCATTTGTGCTAGATGAACGAACGTCTCTCCACATGCTCAGTTCAGAGAGATATGTGTGTGTAAATGCCGTTCTTCACCTACCTTGATGGGAACACAAAGTTCCTTTTCACTTGCAAACTATACTCCATACATATATATGGGGAGGTACTAGCTCCAAAACTGTTTTACAGTAAAACCTGCAAAAAATTCAAAACGGCACTAGGAAACAGACTGAGAAACCTGTGTATAAGTTTCACCTGCATATCGTTCCCTTTGTGCTAGATGAACGAACTTCTCTCCACATGCCAAGTTCTGAGAGATATGAGTGTGTGAAAGCCGTCCTTCACCTAGCTTGTTGGGAACACAAAGTTTCTTTTCAGTTCCAAACTACTCTCCATACATATATATGGGTAGGTACTAACTCCAACTGGGTTTTACAGTGATAACTGCAGGAACTTTAAACCGGCACTGCGAAACAGACTGAGAAACCAGAGGAAAAGTTTCACCTGCAGCCTTTTCCTTTGTGCTAGGTGAATGAACGTCTCTCCACATACTCATTTCGGAGAGAAAAGTGTGTGTGAAAGCCGTCCTTCACCTAGCATTTTTGGAACACAAAGATTCTTCTAAGTTGCAAAGTACAATCCATACATATATATGGAAGGTTCTAGCTCCAACGTGGTTTTACAGTGAATACTGCAGGAACTTCAAACATGCACTAACAGACTGAGAAAACAGATTAAAAGTTTCTCCTGCAACCCGTTCCATTTCTGCTTGATGAACGAACGTCTCTCCACATGCTCATTTCTGAGAGATAATTATGTGTGAAAGCCGTCCTTCACCCAGCTTGTTGGTAAGAGAAAGTTTCTTTTCAGTTGCAAACTACACTCCATACATATATGTGGGGAGGTACTAGCACCACCTTTTTTTACAGTGAAAACTGCTGGAACTTCAAACCGGCACAAGGAAACAGAATGAGAAACTAGAGTAAAAGTTTCTCCTGCCACCATTTCCATATGTGCTATATGAACGAATGACTCTCCACATGCTCATTTCTGAGAGAATTTGTGTGTGAAAGCCGTCATTCACCTAGCTTGTTGGGAACACAAAGTCTGTTTTCAATTTCTATCTGCACTGCATACATATATATGGGGAGGTACTAGCTCCAAATCGCTTTTCCAGTTAAAACTGCAGGAACTTCATACTGGCACTAGGAATCACACTGAATCCAGAGTAAAAGTTTCCCCTGCAACACTTTCCCTCTATGCTAGATGAACGAACGTCTCTCCACATGCTCATTTCTGAGAGATAATTATGTGTGAAAGCCGTCCATCACCTAGGTTGTTGGGAACAAAAAGTTTCTTTTCAGTTGGTAACTATACTCCAAACATATATGGGAGGTACAAGGTCCAACTCGGTTTTACAGTGAAAACTGCAGGAACTTCAAACAGGCACTACGAAACAGAGTGAGAAACCTGAGGAAAAGTTTCACCTGCAAACTTTTCCCTTTGTGCAAGATGAACGAACGTCTTACCACATCCTCATTTTGGAGAGAAAATTGTGAGTGAAAGCCGTCCTTCACCTAGCATTTTGGGTACACAAAGTTTCTTCTAAGTTGCAAACTACAATCCATACATAAATATGGAAGGTACTAGCTCCAACGCGGTTTTACAGTGAAAACTGCAGGAACTTCAAAGCGGCACTAGGAAAGAGACAGAGAAAAAGGTGTAAAATTTTCGCCTGCACACCGTTCCCTTTGTGCTAGATGAACGAACGTCTCTCCACATGCTAAGTTCTGAGAGACAAGTGTGTGGGAAAGTCGTTTACACCTATATTGTTGGGAACACAAAGTCTCTTTTCAGATGCAAACTACACTCCTCACATATATATGGGGATGTACAAGCTCTGACTCTGTGTTACAGTGAAAACTGCAGGAACTTCAAACCGGCACTAGTAAACAGACTGAGAAACCAGAGTAAATGTTTCCCTGCAAACCTTTCCTTTAGTGCTGGATGAACGAACGTCTCTCCACATGCTCAGTTCTGAGAGACAAGTGTGTGTGAAATCCACCCTTCACCTAGCTGGTTGGGAACACAAAGTTCCTTTTCAGTTGCAAACTACACTCCATACATATATATGGGTAGGTTATAGCAAAACTAGGTATTACAGTGAAAACTGCCGGAAATTCATACCGGCACTAGGAAACAGACTGAGAAACCAGAGTAAAATTTTCTCCTGCAAGATTTTCCTTTTTGCTAGATGAACGAAAGTCTCTACACATGCTCAGTTCTGAGAGATAAATGTGTGTGAAAGCCGTCCTTCAACTAGCCTGTTTGGAACACAATGATTCTTTTCAGTTGCAAACTACACTCTATACATATATATGGGGAGGTACTAGCTCCAACTATTTTTCAATTGAAAACTGCAGAAATTTCAAGCCGGCACTAGGAAACAGACTGAGAAACTAGAGTAAAATTTTCTCCTGCAAACCTTTCCCTTTGTGCTAGATGAACGAACGTCTCTGCACATGCTCATTTCGGGGAGAAAATTGTGTGTGAAAGCCGTCCTTCAACTAGCATTTTGGGAACACTAAGTTTCTTCTAAGTTGCAAACTACAATGCAAACATATATATGGAAGGTCGTAGCTCCAACACGGTTTTACAGTAAAAACTGCAGGAACTTCAAACATGCACTAACAAACAGACTGAGAAAACAGAGTAAAAGTTTCTCCTGCAAACCGTTCCCTTTGTGCTAGATGAACGAACGTCTCTCCACATGCTCATTTCTGAGAGATAATTATGTGTGAAATCCGTCCTTCACCTAGCTTGTTGGGAACACAAAGTTTCTTTTCAGTTGCAAAATACACTCCATACTTATATATGGGGATGTAATAGCTCTAACTCGGGTTTACAGTGAAAACTGCAGGAACATCAACCCGGCACTAGGAAACACACAGAGATACCAGAGAATAAGTTTCTCCTTCAACCTGTTCCATTTGTGCAAGATGAACAACCATCTCTCCACATGCCCAGTTCTGAGAAAACAGTGTGCGTGAAAGCCGTCCTTCACTTAGCTTGTTTGGAACACAAAGTTTCTTTTCAGTTGCAAACTACACTCCATACATATATATGTGGAGGTAGTAGCTCCAACTTTGTTTTACAGTAAAAACTGCAGGAACTTCAAACTGGCACTAGGAAACAGAGTGAGAAACCAGAGTAAAATTTATTCCTGCAACCCTTTCCATTTGTGCTAGATGAACGAACGTCTCTCCACATGCTCAGTTCAGAGAGATATGTGTGTGTAAATGCCGTTCTTCACCTACCTTGATGGGAACACAAAGTTCCTTTTCACTTGCAAACTATACTCCATACATATATATGGGGAGGTACTAGCTCCAAAACTGTTTTACAGTAAAACCTGCAAAAAATTCAAAACGGCACTAGGAAACAGACTGAGAAACCTGTGTATAAGTTTCACCTGCATATCGTTCCCTTTGTGCTAGATGAACGAACTTCTCTCCACATGCCAAGTTCTGAGAGATATGAGTGTGTGAAAGCCGTCCTTCACCTAGCTTGTTGGGAACACAAAGTTTCTTTTCAGTTCCAAACTACTCTCCATACATATATATGGGTAGGTACTAACTCCAACTGGGTTTTACAGTGATAACTGCAGGAACTTCAAACCGGCACTGCGAAACAGACTGAGAAACCAGAGGAAAAGTTTCACCTGCAGCCTTTTCCTTTGTGCTAGGTGAATGAACGTCTATCCACATACTCATTTCGGAGAGAAAAGTGTGTGTGAAAGCCGTCCTTCACCTAGCATTTTTGGAACACAAAGATTCTTCTAAGTTGCAAAGTACAATCCATACATATATATGGAAGGTTCTAGCTCCAACGTGGTTTTACAGTGAATACTGCAGGAACTTCAAACATGCACTAACAGACTGAGAAAACAGATTAAAAGTTTCTCCTGCAACCCGTTCCATTTCTGCTTGATGAACGAACGTCTCTCCACATGCTCATTTCTGAGAGATAATTATGTGTGAAAGCCGTCCTTCACCCAGCTTGTTGGTAAGAGAAAGTTTCTTTTCAGTTGCAAACTACACTCCATACATATATGTGGGGAGGTACTAGCACCACCTTTTTTTACAGTGAAAACTGCTGGAACTTCAAACCGGCACAAGGAAACAGAATGAGAAACTAGAGTAAAAGTTTCTCCTGCCACCATTTCCATATGTGCTATATGAACGAATGACTCTCCACATGCTCATTTCTGAGAGAATTTGTGTGTGAAAGCCGTCATTCACCTAGCTTGTTGGGAACACAAAGTCTGTATTCAGTTTCTATCTGCACTGCATACATATATATGGGGAGGTACTAGCTCCAAATCGCTTTTCCAGGTAAAACTGCAGGAACTTCATACTGGCACTAGGAATCACACTGAATCCAGAGTAAAAGTTTCCCCTGCAACACTTTCCCTCTATGCTAGATGAACGAACGTCTCTCCACATGCTCATTTCTGAGAGATAATTATGTGTGAAAGCCGTCCATCACCTAGGTTGTTGGGAACAAAAAGTTTCTTTTCAGTTGGTAACTATACTCCAAACATATATATGGGAGGTACAAGGTCCAACTCGGTTTTACAGTGAAAACTGCAGGAACTTCAAACAGGCACTACGAAACAGAGTGAGAAACCTGAGGAAAAGTTTCACCTGCAAACTTTTCCCTTTGTGCAAGATGAACGAACGTCTTACCACATCCTCATTTTGGAGAGAAAATTGTGAGTGAAAGCCGTCCTTCACCTAGCATTTTGGGTACACAAAGTTTCTTCTAAGTTGCAAACTACAATCCATACATATATAAGGAAAGTCGTAGCTCCAACACTGTTTTACAGTAAAAACTGCAGGAACTTCAAACATGCACTAACAAACAGACTGAGAAAACAGAGTAAAAGTTTCTCCTGCAAACCGTTCCCTTTGTGCTAGATGAACGAACGTCTCTCCACATGCTCATTTCTGAGAGATAATTATGTGTGAAATCCGTCCTTCACCTAGCTTGTTGGAAAAACTAAGTTTCTTTTCAGTTGCAAAATACACTCCATACTTATATATGGGGATGTTATAGCTCTAACTCGGGTTTACAGTGAAAACTGCAGGAACTTAATACTGGCACTAGGAAACAGACCGAGATACCAGAGAAAAAGTTACTCCTGCAACCAGATCCTTTTGTGCTAGATGAACGAACGTCTCTCCACATGCTCAGTTCTGAGAGATAAGTGTGTGTGAAAGCCGTTATTCAATTTGCTTGTTGAGAAGAGAAAGTTTCTTTTCAGTTGCAAACTACACTCCATACATATATATTGGGAGGTACTAGCTCCAACTCGGTTTTACAGTGAAAACTGCAGGAACATCAACCCGGCACTAGGAAACACACAGAGATACCAGAGAATAAGTTTCTCCTTCAACCTGTTCCATTTGTGCAAGATGAACAAACATCTCTCCACATGCCCAGTTCTGAGAAAACAGTGTGCGTGAAAGCCGTCCTTCACTTAGCTTGTTTGGAACACAAAGTTTCTTTTCAGTGGCAAAGTACACTCCATACATATATATGTGGAGGTAGTAGCTCCAACTTTGTTTTACAGTAAAAACTGCAGGAACTTCAAACCTGGCACTAGGAAACAGAGTGAGAAACCAGAGTAAAAGTTTCTCCTGCAACCCGTTCGAATTGTGCTAGATGAACGAATGTCTCTCCACTTACTCAGTTCTAAGAGATAAGTGTGTTTGAAAGCCGTCCTTCACTTAGCTTGTTGGGAACACAAAGATTCTTTACAGTTGTAAACAACACTCCATACATATATATGGTGAGGTACTAGCTCCAAATCGATTTTACAGTGAAAGCTGCAGGAAGTTCAAACCGGCAGGAAGAAACAGACTGAGAAAGCAGAGCAGAAGTTTCTCCTGCAACCCGTTCCATTTGTGCTAGATTAACGAACGTCTCTCCACATGCTCAGTTCTGAAAGGTAAGTGTTGTGAAAGCCGAACTTCAATTAGCTTGTTGGGAACACAAATTTTCTTTTCAGTTGCAAACTACACTCCATACATATATATGGGGTGGTACAAGCTCCAACACGGATTTACTGTAAAAACTGCTGGAACTTCAAACCGGCACTTCGAAACAGAATGAGAAACCAGATTAAAAGTTTCTCCTGCAACCCGTTCCCTTTTTTCTAAATGAATGAACGTCTCTAAACATGCTCAGTTCTGAGAGATAAGTGTTTGTGAAAGCCGTACTTCACTTAGGTTCTTGGGAACACAAAGTCTCGTTTCAGTTGCAAACTACACACCTTAAATATATATGGGGATGTACTATCTGCAACACGGTTTTACGGTGAAAATGCAGGAACTTCAAACCGGAACTAGGAAACAGCCTGAGAATACAGTGTAATAGTTTTTGCTGCAAAACGTTTCCTTTGTGCTAAATGACCGAACGTCTCTCCACATGCTCAGTTTTGAGAGATAAGTGTGTGTGAAAGCCGTCCTTCACCCAGCTTGTTGGTAACAGAAAGTTTCTTTTCAGTTGCAAACTACACTCCATACATATATGTGGGGAGGTACTAGCACCAACTTTTTTTACAGTGAAAACTGCTGGAACTTCAAACCGGCACAAGGAAACAGAATGAGAAACTAGAGTAAAAGTTTCTCCTGCCACCAGTTCCATATGTGCTATATGAACGAATGACTCTCCACATGCTCATTTCTGAGAGAATTTGCGTGTGAAAGCCGTCATTCACCTAGCTTGTTGGGAACACAAAGTCTGTATTCAGTTTCCATCTGCACTGCATACATATATATGGGGAGGTACTAGCTCCAACTCGGTTTTACAGTGAAAACTGCAGGAACTTCATACCGGCACTAGAAATCACACTGAATCCAGAGGAAATGTTTCTCCTGCAACACTTTCCCTTTATGCTAGATGAACGAACGTCTCTCCACATGCTCATTTCTGAGAGATAATTATGTGTGAAAGCCGTCCATCACCTAGGTTGTTGGGAACAAAAAGTTTCTTTTCAGTTGCTAACTATACTCCAAACATATATATGGGAGGTACAAGCTCCAACTCGGTTTTACAGTGAAAACTGCAGGAACTTCAAAGCAGCACTAGGGAACAGACAGTGAAAAAGGTGTAAAATTTTCGCCTGCACACCGTTCCCTTTGTGCTAGATGAACGAACTTCTCTCCACATGCTAAGTTCTGAGAGACATGTGTGTGGGAAAGTCGTTTACACGTATATTGTTGGGAACACAAAATCTCTTTTCAGATGCAAACTACACTCCTCACATATATATGGGGATGTACAAGCTCTGACTCTGTGTTACAGTGAAAACTGCAGGAACTTCAAACCGGCACTAGTAAACAGACTGAGAAACCAGAGTAAAGGTTTCCCTGCAAACCTTTCCTTTAGTGCTAGATGAACGAACGTCTCTCCACATGCTCAGTTCTGAGAGACAAGTGTGTGTGAAATCCACCCTTCAACTATCTGGTTGGGAACACAAAGTTCCTTTTCAGTTGCAAACTACACTCCATACATATATATGGGTAGGTTATAGCAAAACTAGGTATTACAGTGAAAACTGCCGGAAATTCATACCGGCACAAGGAAACAGACTGAGAAACCAGAGTAAAATTTTCTCCTGCAAGATTTTCCTTTTTGCTAGATGAACGAAAGTCTCTCCACATGCTCAGTACTGAGAGATAAATGTGTGTGAAAGCCGTCCTTCTCCTAGCTTGTTTGTAACAGAATTTTTCTTTTAAGTTGCATATTACACTCCATACATATATATGGGGAGGTATAAGCTCCACCTCGGTTTTACAGTAAATACTGCAGAAATTTCAAACCGGCACTAGGAAACAGACTGAGAATCCAGAGTAAATATTTTTTCTGCAACCCGTTCCCTTGGTTCTAGATGAAAGAAAGTCTCTCCAAATGCTCAGATCTGAGGGACAAGTATGTGTGAAAGCTGTAGATCACCTAGCTTGTTTGGAACGCAAAGTTTCTTTTCATTTGCAAACTATAATCCATACATATATGTGGGAGGTACTAGCTCCAACTCGGTTTTACAGTGAAAACTGCAGGAATTTCAAACAGACACAAACAAACTGAGAAACCAGAGTAAAATTTCTTCTGCAATCCATTCCATTTGTCCTAGATGAACGAACGTCTCCCCACATTCTCAGTTGTGAGAGATAAATGTGTGTGAAAGCCGTCCTTCAACTAGCCTGTTGGGAACACAATGATTCTTTTCAGTTGCAAACTACACTCTATACATATATATGGGGAGGTACTAGCTCCAACTATTTTTAAATTGAAAACGGCAGAAATTTCAAACCGGCACTAGGAAACAGACTGAGAAACTAGAGTAAAATTTTCTCCTGCAAA
Source organism: Camelus ferus (assembly GCF_009834535.1). Lineage (NCBI taxonomy): Eukaryota > Metazoa > Chordata > Mammalia > Artiodactyla > Camelidae > Camelus > Camelus ferus. The sequence goes on from NC_045707.1 coordinate 25,282,293, forward strand.
CCTTTCCCTTTGTGCTAGATGAGCGAACGTCTCTGCACATGCTCATTTCGGAGAGAAAATTGTGTGTGAAAGCCATCCTTCAACTGGCATTTTGGGAACACTAAGTTTCTTCTAAGTTGCAAACTACAATGCATACATATATATGGAAGGTCGTAGCTCCAACACGGTTTTACAGTAAAAACTGCAGGAACTTCAAACATGCACTAACAAACAGACTGAGAAAACAGAGTAAAAGTTTCTCCTGCAAACCGTTCCCTTTGTGCTAGATGAACGAACGTCTCTCCACATGCTCATTTCTGAGAGATAATTATGTGTGAAATCCGTCCTTCACCTAGCTTGTTGGAAAAACTAAGTTTCTTTTCAGTTGCAAAATACACTCCATACTTATATATGGGGATGTTATAGCTCTAACTCGGGTTTACAGTGAAAACTGCAGGAACTTAATACTGGCACTAGGAAACAGACCGAGATACCAGAGAAAAAGTTACTCCTGCAACCAGATCCTTTTGTGCTAGATGAACGAACGTCTCTCCACATGCTCAGTTCTGAGAGATAAGTGTGTGTGAAAGCCGTTATTCAATTTGCTTGTTGAGAAGAGAAAGTTTCTTTTCAGTTGCAAACTACACTCCATACATATATATTGGGAGGTACTAGCTCCAACTCGGTTTTACAGTGAAAACTGCAGGAACATCAACCCGGCACTAGGAAACACACAGAGATACCAGAGAATAAGTTTCTCCTTCAACCTGTTCCATTTGTGCCAGATGAACAAACATCTCTCCACATGCCCAGTTCTGAGAAAACAGTGTGCGTGAAAGCCGTCCTTCACTTAGCTTGTTTGGAACACAAAGTTTCTTTTCAGTGGCAAAGTACACTCCATACATATATATGTGGAGGTAGTAGCTCCAACTTTGTTTTACAGTAAAAACTGCAGGAACTTCAAACCGGCACTAGGAAACAGAGTGAGAAACCAGAGTAAAAGTTTCTCCTGCAACCCGTTCGAATTGTGCTAGATGAACGAATGTCTCTCCACTTACTCAGTTCTAAGAGATAAGTGTGTTTGAAAGCCGTCCTTCACTTAGCTTGTTGGGAACACAAAGATTCTTTACAGTTGTAAACAACACTCCATACATATATATGGTGAGGTACTAGCTCCAAATCTTTTTTACAGTGAAAGCTGCAGGAAGTTCAAACCGGCAGGAGGAAACAGACTGAGAAAGCAGAGCAGAAGTTTCTCCTGCAACCCGTTCCATTTGTGCTAGATTAACGAACGTCTCTCCACATGCTCAGTTCTGAAAGGTAAGTGTTGTGAAAGCCGAACTTCAATTAGCTTGTTGGGAACACAAATTTTCTTTTCAGTTGCAAACTACACTCCATACATATATATGGGGATGTACAAGCTCCAACACGGATTTACTGTAAAAACTGCTGGAACTTCAAACCGGCACTTCGAAACAGAATGAGAAACAAGATTAAAAGTTTCTCCTGCAACCCGTTCCCTTTTTTCTAAATGAATGAACGTCTCTAAACATGCTCAGTTCTGAGAGATAAGTGTTTGTGAAAGCCGTACTTCACTTAGGTTCTTGGGAAAACAAAGTCTCGTTTCAGTTGCAAACTACACACCTTAAATATAATTGGGGATGTACTATCTGCAACACGGTTTTACGGTAAAAAAGCTGGAACTTCAAACCGGAACTAGGAAACAGCCTGAGAATACAGTGTAATAGTTTTTGCTGCAAAACGTTTCCTTTGTGCTAAATGACCGAACGTCTCTCCACATGCTCAGTGTTGAGAGATAAGTGTGTGTGAAAGCCGTCCTTCACCCAGCTTGTTGGTAACAGAAAGTTTCTTTTCAGTTGCAAACTACATTCCATACATATATGTGGGGAGGTACTAGCACCAACTTTTTTTACAGTGAAAACTGCTGGAACTTCAAACCGGCACAAGGAAACAGAATGAGAAACTAGAGTAAAAGTTTCTCCAGCCACCAGTTCCATATGTGCTATATGAACGAATGACTCTCCACATGCTCATTTCTGAGAGAATTTGTGTGTGAAAGCCGTCATTCACCTAGCTTGTTGGGAACACAAAGTCTGTATTCAGTTTCCATCTGCACTGCATACATATATATGGGGAGGTACTAGCTCCAACTCGGTTTTACAGTGAAAACTGCAGGAACTTCATACCGGCACTAGGAATCACACTGAATCCAGAGAAAAAGTTTCTCCTGCAACACTTTCCCTTTATGCTAGATGAACGAACGTCTCTCCACATGCTCATTTCTGAGAGATAATTATGTGTGAAAGCCGTCCATCACCTAGGTTGTTGGGAACAAAAAGTTTCTTTTCAGTTGCTAACTATACTCCAAACATATATATGGGAGGTACAAGCTCCAACTCGGTTTTACAGTGAAAACTGCAGGAACTTCAAAGCAGCACTAGGAAACAGACTGAGAAACCAGAGTAAAATTTTCTCCTGCAAGATTTTCCTTTTTGCTAGATGAACGAAAGTCTCTACACATGCTCAGTTCTGAGAGATAAATGTGTGTGAAAGCCGTCCTTCTCCTAGCTTGTTTGTAACAGAATTTTTCTTTTCAGTTGCATATTACACTCCATACATATATATGGGGAGGTATAAGCTCCACCTCGGTTTTACAGTAAAAACTGCAGAAATTTCAAACCGGCACTAGGAAACAGACTGAGAATCCAGAGTAAATATTTCTTCTGCAACCCGTTCCCTTGGTTCTAGATGAAAGAAAGTCTCTCCAAATGCTCAGATCTGAGGGACAAGTATGTGTGAAAGCTGTAGATCACCTAGCTTGTTTGGAAAACAAAGTTTCTTTTCATTTGCAAAGTATAATCCATACATATATGTGGGAGGTACTAGCTCCAACTCGGTTTTACAGTGAAAACTGCAGGAATTTCAAACAGACACAAACAAACTGAGAAACCAGAGTAAAATTTCTTCTGCAATCCATTCCATTTGTCCTAGATGAACGAACGTCTCCCCACATTCTCAGTTGTGAGAGATAAATGTGTGTGAAAGCCGTCCTTCAACTAGCCTGTTGGGAACACAATGATTCTTTTCAGTTGCAAACTACACTCTATACATATATATGGGGAGATACTAGCTCCAACTATTTTTAAATTGAAAATGGCAGAAATTTCAAACCGGCACTAGGAAACAGACTGAGAAATCTAGAGTAAAATTTTCTCCTGCAAACCTTTCCCTTTGTGCTAGATGAACGAACGTCTCTGCACATGCTCATTTCGGAGAGAAAATTGAGTGTGAAAGCCGTCCTTCAACTAGCATTTTGGGAACACTAAGTTTCTTCTAAGTTGCAAACTACAATGCATACATATATATGGAAGGTCGTAGCTCCAACACGGTTTTACAGTAAAAACTGCAGGAACTTCAAACATGCACTAACAAACAGACTGAGAAAACAGAGTAAAAGTTTCTCCTGCAAACCGTTCCCTTTGTGCTAGATGAACGAACGTCTCTCCACATGCTCATTTCTGAGAGATAATTATGTGTGAAATCCGTCCTTCACCTAGCTTGTTGGAAAAACTAAGTTTCTTTTCAGTTGCAAAATACACTCCATACTTATATATGGGGATGTTATAGCTCTAACTCGGGTTTACAGTGAAAACTGCAGGAACTTAAAACTGGCACTAGGAAACAGACCGAGATTCCAGAGAAAAAGTTACTCCTGCAACCAGATCCTTTTGTGCTAGATGAACGAACGTCTCTCCACATGCTCAGTTCTGAGAGATAAGTGTGTGTGAAAGCCGTTATTCAATTTGCTTGTTGAGAAGAGAAAGTTTCTTTTCAGTTGCAAACTACACTCCATACATATATATTGGGAGGTACTAGCTCCAACTCGGTTTTACAGTGAAAACTGCAGGAACATCAACCCGGCACTAGGAAACACACAGAGATACCAGAGAATAAGTTTCTCCTTCAACCTGTTCCATTTGTGCCAGATGAACAAACATCTCTCCACATGCCCAGTTCTGAGAAAACAGTGTGCGTGAAAGCCGTCCTTCACTTAGCTGGTTTGGAACACAAAGTTTCTTTTCAGTGGCAAAGTACACTCCATACATATATATGTGGAGGTAGTAGCTCCAACTTTGTTTTACAGTAAAACCTGCAGGAACTTCAAACCGGCACTAGGAAACAGAGTGAGAAACCACAGTAAAAGTTTCTCCTGCAACCCGTTCCGATTGTGCTAGATGAACGAATGTCTCTCCACTTACTCAGTTCTAAGAGATAAGTGTGTTTGAAAGCCGTCCTTCACTTAGCTTGTTGGGAACACAAAGTTTCTTTTCAGTTGCAAACTACACTCCATAAATATATATGGGGAGGTACAAGTTCCACATTCGGTTTTACACTGAAAACTGCAGGTACTTCAAACCCGCACTAGGGAACAGACTGAGAAAGCAGAGTAAAATTTATTCCTGCAACCCTTTCCATTTGTGCTAGATGAACGAAAGTCTCTCCACATGCTCAGTTCAGAGAGATATGTGTGTGTGAATGCCGTTCTTCACCTACCTTGTTGGGAACACAAAGTTCCTTTTCACTTGCAAACTATACTCCATACATATATATGGGGAGGTACTAGCTCCAAAACTGTTTCACAGTAAAACCTGCAAAAAATTCAAAACGGCACTAGGAAACAGACTTAGAAACCTGTGTATAAGTTTCACCTGCATACCGTTCCCTTTGTGCTAGATGAACGAACTTCTCTCCACATGCTTAGTTCTGAGAGATATGAGTGTGTAAAAGCCGTCCTTCACCTAGCTTGTTGGGAACACAAAGTTTCTTTTCAGTTCCAAACTACTCTCCATACATATATATGGGTAGGTACTAACTCCAACTGGGTTTTACAGTGATAACTGCAGGAACTTCAAACCGGCACTGCGAAACAGACTGAGAAACCAGAGGAAAAGTTTCACCTGCAGCCTTTTCCTTTGTTCTAGATGAATGAACGTCTCTCCACATGCTCATTTCGGAGAGAAAAGTGTGTGTGAAAGCCGTCCTTCACCTAGCATTTTGGGAACACAAAGATGCCTCTAAATTGCAAAGTAAAATCCATACATATATATGGAAGTTTCTAGCTCCAATGCAATTTTACAGTGAATACTGCAGGAACTTCAATCATGCACTAACAGACTGAGAAAACAAATTAAAAGTTTCTCCTGCAACCCGTTCCATTTCTGCTTGATGAACGAACGTCTATACACATGCTCAGTTCTGAGAGATAATTGTGTGTGAAAGCCGTCCTTCACCTAGCTTGTTGGGAACACAAAGTTTCTTTTCAATTGCAATCTACACTCCATACATATATAAGGGAAGGCACAAGCTCCAAGTCGCTTTTACAGTGAAAACTGCAGGAAATTAAAACCGGCACTAGGAAACAAACTGAGAAACCAGAGTAAAAGTTTCTCCTGCAACCCGTTCCATTTGTGCTAGATGAACGAACGTCTCTCCACCTGCTCATTTCTAAGAGATAATTGTGTGTGAAAGCTGTCCTTCACTTACCTTGTTGGGAACACAAAGTTTCTTTACAGTTGCAAAATACACTGCATACATATATATGGGGATGTTATAGCTCCAACTCGGGTTTACATTGAAAACTGCAGGAACTTCAAACCGGCACTAGGAAACAGACTGAGTAACCAGAGTAAATGTTTCTCCTGCAACACGTTCACTTTGTGCTAGATGAACGAAATTACCGCCACATGCTCATTTCTGAGAGATTAGTGTTTGTGAAAGCCGTCCTTCACCTAGATTGTTGGAAAAACAAAGTTTCTTTCCAGTTGCAAACTACACTCCATACATCTATATGGGGAGGTATTAGCCCCACCTCGATTTTACAGTAAAAAGTGCAGGAACTTCAAACCGGCACTAGGAAACAGACTGAGAAACCAGAGTAAATATTTCTTCTGCAACCCGTTCCCTTGGTGCTAGATGAAAGAAATTGTCCCCAAATGCTCAGATCTGAGAGAAAATTATGGGTGAAAGGGGTACATCACCTAGCTTGTTTGGAACACAAGGTTTCTCTTCAGTTGCAAACTGCACTCCATACATATATATGGGGATGTACTAGATCCTACTCGGTTTTACAGTGAAAACTGCAGGAACTACAACACAGCACTTTGAAACAGATTGAGAAACCAGAGGAAAATTTCACCTGCAACCTTTTCCCTTTGTGCTAGATGAACGAACGTCTCTCCACATGCTCATTTCGGAGAGAAAATTGTGTGTGAAAGCCGTCCTTCAACTAGCATTTTGGGAACACTAAGTTTCTTCTAAGTTGCAAACTACAATCCATACATATATATGGAAGGTACTAGCTCGAGCACGGTTTTACAGTGAAAACTGCAGGAACTTCAAACATGCACTAACCAACAGACTGAGAAAACAGAGTAACAGTTTCTCCTGCAACCCGTTCCATTTGTGCTAGATGAACGAACGTCTCTCCACATGCTCATTTCTGAGAGATAATTGTGTTTGAAATCCGTCCTTCACGTAGCTTGTTGGAAAAACTAAGTTTCTTTTCAGTTGCAAAATACACTCCATACTTATATATGGGGATGTTATAGCTCTAACTCGGGTTTACAGTGAAAACTGCAGAAACTTAATACAGGCACTAGGAAACAGACTGAGAAACCAGAGTAAATGTTTCTCCTGCAACACGTTCCCTTTGTGCTAGATGAACGAAATTATCTCCACATGGTCATATCTGAGAGATTAGTGGGTGTGAAAGCCGTCCTTCACCTAGATTGTTGGAAAAACAAAGTTCCTTTTCAGTTGCAATCTACACTCCATACATATATATGGGGAGGAAATAGCTCCACCTCAGTTTTACAGTAAAAACTGCAGGAAATTCATACCTGAACTAGGAATCAGACTGAGAAACCAGAGAAAATATTTCTTCTGCAAACCTTTCCCTTGGTGCTAGATGAAAGAAAGTCTCTCCAAATGCTCAGATCTGAGAGACAATTATGTGTGAAAGCTGTCCATCACCTAGCTTGTTTGGAACACAAAGTTTCTTTTCAGTTGCAACCTACAATCCATACATATATATGGGTATGTACTAGATCCTACTCGGTTTTACAGTGAAAACTGCAGGAACTTTAACACGGCACTAGGAAAGAGACTGAGAAACCAGAGTAAAAATTTGCCTGCAACCCAATCCCTTTGTGCTTGATGAACGAACGTCTCTACACATGCTCATTTTGGAGAGATAAATGTGTGTGAAAGTCGTCCTTCACCTAGCATTTTGGGAACACAAAGTTTCTTTTCAGTTGCCAACTACACCCCATAAATATATATGGGGAGGTATTAGATCCATCTCGGTTTTACAGTAAAATCTGCAGGAACATCATACCGGCACTAGGAAACAGACTGAAAACCAGAGTAAATATTTCTTCTGCAACCCTTTCCCTTGTTGGTAGATGAAAGAAAGTCTCTTCAAATGCTCAGATCTGAGAGACAAGTATGTGTGAAAGCCTTCCATCACCTAGCTTGTTTGGAACACAAAGTTTCTTGTCAGTTGCATACTACAATCCATACATATATATGGGAGGTACAAGCTCCATCTCGGATTTACAGTGAAATATGCAGGAACTTCATACCGGCACTAACAACCTTACTGAGAAACCAGAGTAAAAGTTTCTCCTGCAACCTTTTCCATTTGTCCTAGTTTAACGAACGTCTCTCCAAATGCTCAGTTCTGAGGGATAAATGTGTGTGAATGACGTTCTTCACCTAGCTTGTTGTGAACACAAAGTTTATTTTCAGTTGCAAAATACACTCCATATATATATATATGGGGAAGTGGTAGCTCCAACTCTGTTTTACAGTGAAAACTGCAGAAATTTCAAACGGGCACTAGGGAACAGACTGAGAAACCAGAGTAAAAGTTTCTCCTGCAAACCGTTCCCTTTGTGCTAGATGAACGAACGTCTCTCCACATGCTCATTTCTGAGAGAAAAGTGTGTGTGAATGCGTCCTTCACCTAGCTTGTTGGGAACACAAGTTACCTTTTCAGTTGCAAACTACTCTCCATACATATATATTGGGAGGTACTAACTCCAACTCGGTTTTACAGTGAAAACTGCAGGAACTTGAAACCGGCACTAGGAAACAGACTGAGAAAACAGAGTATACGTTTGTCCTGCAACACTTTCCCTTTGTGCTAGATGAACGAAATTACCGCCACATGCTCATTTCTGGGAGAATAGTGGGTGTGAAATCCGTTCTTCACCTAGATTGTTGGAAAAACAAAGTTTCTTTCCCGTTGCAAACTACACTCCTTACACATATATGGGGAGGTATTAGCTCCACCTCGGATTTACAGTAAAAACTGCAGGAACTTCAAACCGGCACTAGGAAACAGACTGTGAAGCAAGAGTAAATATTTCTTCTGCAACCCTTTCCCTTGGTGATAGATGAAAAAAGTCTCTCCAAATGCTCAGATCTGAGAGACAAATATGTGTGAAAACCGTCAATCACCTAGCTCGTTTGGAACACAAAGTTTAATTTCAGTCTTAAACTACTCTCCATACATATATATGGGGATGTACTAGATCCTACTCTGTTTTAGAGTGAAAACTGCAGGAATTTTAACACAGCAATAGGAAACAGACTAATAAACCAGAGTAAAAACTTCTCCTGCAAACCAATCCATTTGTGCTTGATGAACGAACGTCTATACTCATCCTCAATTCAGAGAGATTAGTTTGTGTGAAAGCCGTACTTCAACTAGCCTGTTGGGAACACAAAGATTCTTTTCAGTTGCAAAATACACTCCATACACATATATGGGGAGGTACTCGCTCCAACTCAGTATTACACTGAATACTGCAGAAATTTCAAATCGACACTTGGGAACAGGCTGAGAAACCAGAATAAAATTTTCTCCTGCAAACCGTTCCCTTTGTTCTTGAAGAACGATCTTCTCTCCACATGCTCAGTTCTAAGAGTTAATTATGGGTGAAAGCCGTTCTTCCCCTAGCTTGTTGGGAACACAAAGTTTCTTTTCATGTGCAAAATACTATCCATACATATATATGGGGAGGTACAAGCACCAACTCGGTTTTACAGTGAAAACTGCAGGAACTTCAATCCGGAACGAGGAAACAGACCGAGATACCAGAGAAAAAGTTTCTCCAGCAAAAAATCCTTTTGTGCTAGATGAAAGAACTTCTCTCCACATGCTTAGTTCTGAGACATAAGTGTGTGTGAAAGCCATTATTCACTTTGCTTGTTGAGAACACAAAGATTCTTTTAAGTTGCAATCTACAGTCCAAACATATATATTGGGAGGTACTAGCTCCTACTCGGTTTTACAGTGAAAACTGCAGGAACATCAACACGACACTTGAAACAGACTGAGATACCAGAGAAAAAGTTTCTCTTTCAACACGTTCCATTTGTGCTAGATGAACAAACGTCTCTCCACATGCCCAGTTCTGAGAGATAAGTGTGTTTGAAAGCCGTCCTTCCCTTAGCTTGTTGTGAACACAAAGTTTCTTTTCAGTTGCAAACTACATTTCATACATATATATGGGGAGGTACAAGCTCCACATCGGTTTTAAAGTGAAAACTGCAGGAACTTCAAACCGGCACTAGGAAACAGACTGAGAAACCAGAGTAAAAGTTTCTCCTGCATCCCGTTCCCTTTGTGCTAGATGAACGAACGTCTCTCCACATGCTCAGTTCAGAGAGATATATGTGTGTGAAAGCCGTTATTCACCTAGCTTGTTGGGAATACAAAGTTACTTTTCACTTGCAGACTATACTCCATACATATATATGGGGAGGTTCTAGCTCCCACTTTGTTTTACAGTAAAAACTGCAGGAACTTCAAACCGGGACTAGGAAACAGACTGAGAAACCAGAGTAAATGTTTCTCCTGCAACCCATTCCGATTGTGCTAGATGAACGAATGTCTCTCCACATGCTTAGTTCTAAGAGATAAGTGTGTTTGAAAGCCGTCCTTCACTTAGCTTGTTGTGAACACAAAGTTTCTATTCAGTTGAAAACTACACTCCATACATATATATGGGGAGATAGTAGCTCCAACTCGTATTACAGTGAAAACTGCAGGAACTTCAATCCGGCACTAGGAAACAGACTTAAAAATCAGAGTAAAAGTTTCTCCTGCAACCCGTTCCCTTTGTGCTAGATGAACGAACTTCTCTGCACATGCTCATTTCTGAGACATAAGTGTGCTGAAAACCCTCGTTCACTTAGCTTGTTGGGAACACAAAGTTTCTTTTTAGTTGCAAACTACACTTCTTAAATATATATGGGAATGTACTAGCTCCAACACGGTTTTACTTTGAAAACTGCAGGAACTTCAAACTGGCACTAGGAATCACACTGATAAACCAGATTAAAAGTTTCTCCTGCAACCCGTTCCCTTTCTGCTAGATGAACGAACGTCTCCCCACATTCTCAGTTCTGAGAGATATATGTGTGTTAAAGCCATCCTTCACCTAGCTTGTTGGGAACTCAAAGTTTCTTTTCAGTTGCAAACTACACTCCATACATATATATGGGGAGGTACTTGCTCCAACTCTGTTTTACAATTAAAAATGCAGAAATTTCAAGCCGGCACTAGGAAACAGACTGAGAAACCAGAGTAAAATTTATTAATGCAACCCGTTCCATTTGTGCTAGATGAACGAATGTCTCTCCACATGCTCAGTTCTAAGAGATAAGTGGGTGTGAAAGCCTTCCTTCACCTTGCTTGTTGGGAACACAAAGTTCCTTTTCACTTGCAAACTACACTCCATACATATATATGGGGAGGTACTAGCTCCACCTCGGTTTGAAGGTAAAAACTGCAGGAATTTTAAACCGGCACTAGGAAACAGACTGAGAAACCAGAGTAAATATTTGTTCTGCAACCCGTTCCCTTGGTGCTAGATGAAAGAAAGTCTCTCCAAATGCTCAGATCTGAGGGACAAGTATGTGTGAAAGCCGTCCATCACCCAGCTTGTTTGGAACACAAAGTTTCTTTTCATTTGCATACTACAATCACTACATATATATGGGAGGTACTAGTTCCAACTCGGATTTACAGTGAAATATGCAGGAACTTCATACCGGCACTAAAAAACAGACTGAGAAACCAGAGTAAAAGTTTCTCCTGCAACCCGTTCCATTTGTCCTAGATGAACGAACGTCTCTCCAAATGCTCTGTTCTGAGTGATAAATGTGTGTGAATGTCGTTCTTCACCTAGCTTGTTGGGAACACAAAGTTTCTTTTCAGTTGCAAACTACAATCCATACATATATATGGGTTTGTACTAACTCCAACTCGGTTTTACAGTGAAAACTGAAGGAACTTCAAACCAGCACTATGAAACAGAGTGAGAAACCAGCGGAAAAGTTGCACCTGCAACCTTTTCCCTTTGTGCTACATGAACGAACGTCTCTCCTCATGCTAATTTCAGATAGAAAAGTGTGTGTGAAAGCCGTCCTTCACCTAGCATTTTGGGAACACTAAGTTTCTTCTAAGTTGCAAAATACAGTCCATACATATATATGGAAGGTACTTGCTCCAACACGGTTTTAAAGTGAAAACTGCAGGAACTTCAAACCTGCACTAAGAAACAGTCTGAGAAAACAGAGTAAAATTTTCTCCTGCAAACCTTTCCATTTGTCCTAGATGAACGAACGTCTCTCCACATGCTCAGTTCTGAGAAATAAATGTGTGTGAAAGCCATCCTTCACCTAGCTTGTTGGGAACACAAAGTTTCTTTTCAGTTGCAAACTACCCTGCATAAATATATATGGGGAGGTACTATTACCAACTCGCTTTTACCGTGAATACTGCAGAAATTTTAAACCGGCACTAGGAAAGAGACTGAGAAACCAGAGTAAATGTTTTTCCTGCATCACGTTCTCTTTGTGCTAGATGAACGAACATATCTCCACATGCTCAGTTCTGAGTTATAAGTGGGTGTGAAAGCCGTCCTTCAACTAGCCTGTTGGAAACACAAATTTTCTTTTCAATGGCAAACTACCATCCATACATATGTATGTGGTGGAACTAGCACCAACTTTGTTTTAGTGTAAAAACTGCAGGAACTTCAATCCGACACTAGGTAACAGACTGAGAAACCAGAGTAAATGTTTCTCCTGCAACCCGTTCCCTTTGTGCTAGATGAAAGAATTTCTCTCCACATGCTCAGTTATAAGAGATAAGTGTGTGTGAAAGCCGTCCTTCACTTAGCTCGTTGGGAACAAAAAGTTTCTTTTCGGTTGCAAACTACACTCCATACATATATATGGGGAGGTACTGGCTCCAACACCATTTTACACAGAAAAGTGCAGTAATTTCAAACCGGCATTATGAAACACCCTTATAAACCAGAGTAAAATTTTCCCCTGCAAACAGTTCCCTTTGTGCTAGATGAATGATCGCCTCCTCATGCTAATTTCTAAGAGATAATTGTGTGTGAAAGCCGTATTTCACCTAGCTTGTTGGCAACACAAAGATTCTTTTCAGTTGCAAACTACACTCCATAAATATATATTGGGATGTACAGGCTCCAACTTCGTTTTACAGTGAAATCTGCAGGAAGTTCAATCCGGAACGAGGAAACAGACCAAGATACCAGAGAAAAAGTTTCTCCAGCAAAAAATCCTTTTGTGCTAGATGAAAGAACGTGTCTCCACATGCTCAGTTCTGAGACATAAGTGTGTGTGAAAGCCATTATTCACTTTGCTTGTTGAGAACACAAAGATTCTTTTAAGTTGCAATCTACAGTCCAAACATATATATTGGGAGGTACTAGATCCTACTCGGTTTTACAGTGAAAACTGCAGGAACATCAACACAACACTTGAAACAGACTGAGATACCAGAGAAAAAGTTTCTCTTTCAACACGTTCCATTTGTGCTAGATGAACAAACGTCTCTCCACATGCCCAGTTCTGAGAGATAAGTGTGTTTGAAAGCCGTCCTTCCCTTAGCTTGTTGTGAACACAAAGTTTCTTTTCAGTTGCAAACTACATTCCATGCATATATATGGGGAGGTACAAGCTCCACATCGGTTTTAAAGTGAAAACTGCAGGAACTTCAACCGGCACTAGGAAACAGACTGAGAAACCAGAGTAAAATGTATTCCTGCAACCCGTTCCATTTGTGCTAGATGAACGAACGTCTCTCCACATGCTCAGTTCAGAGAGATATATGTGTGTGAAATCCGTCCTTCTCCTAGCTTGTTGGGAACACAAAGTTACTTTTCACTTGCAAAGTATACTCCATACATATATATGGGGAGGTTCTAGCTCCCACTTTGTTTTACAGTAAAAACTGCAGGAACTTCAAACCGGGACTAGGAAACAGACTGAGAAACCAGAGTAAATGTTTCTCCTGCAACCCATTCCGATTGTGCTAGATGAACGAATGTCTCTCCACATGCTTAGTTCTAAGAGATAAGTGTGTTTGAAAGCCGTCCTTCACTTAGCTTGTTGTGAACACAAAGTTTCTATTCAGTTGAAAACTACACTCCATACATATATATGGGGAGATAGTAGCTCCAACTCGTATTACAGTGAAAACTGCAGGAACTTCAATCCGGCACTAGGAAACAGACTTAAAAATCAGAGTAAAAGTTTCTCCTGCAACCCGTTCCCTTTGTGCTAGATGAACGAACTTCTCTGCACATGCTCATTTCTGAGACATAAGTGTGCTGAAAACCCTCGTTCACTTAGCTTGTTGGGAACACAAAGTTTCTTTTTAGTTGCAAACTACACTTCTTAAATATATATGGGAATGTACTAGCTCCAACACGGTTTTACTTTGAAAACTGCAGGAACTTCAAACTGGCACTAGGAATCACACTGATAAACCAGATTAAAAGTTTCTCCTGCAACCCGTTCCCTTTCTGCTAGATGAACGAACGTCTCTCCACATTCTCAGTTCTGAGAGATATATGTGTGTTAAAGCCATCCTTCACCTAGCTTGTTGGGAACTCAAAGTTTCTTTTCAGTTGCAAACTACACTCCATACATATATATGGGGAGGTACTTGCTCCAACTCTGTTTTACAATTAAAAATGCAGAAATTTCAAGCCGGCACTAGGAAACAGACTGAGAAACCAGAGTAAAATTTATTAATGCAACCCATTCCATTTGTGCTAGATGAACGAATGTCTCTCCACATGCTCAGTTCTAAGAGATAAGTGGGTGTGAAAGCCTTCCTTCACCTTGCTTGTTGGGAACACAAAATTCCTTTTCACTTGCAAACTACACTCCATACATATATATGGGGAGGTACTAGCTCCACCTCGGTTTGAAGGTAAAAACTGCAGGAATTTTAAACCGGCACTAGGAAACAGACTGAGAAACCAGAGTAAATATTTGTTCTGCAACCCGTTCCCTTGGTGCTAGATGAAAGAAAGTCTCTCCAAATGCTCAGTTCTGAGGGACAAGTATGTGTGAAAGCCGTCCATCACCCAGCTTGTTTGGAACACAAAGTTTCTTTTCATTTGCATACTACAATCACTACATATATATGGGAGGTACTAGTTCCAACTCGGATTTACAGTGAAATATGCAGGAACTTCATACCGGCACTAAAAAGCAGACTGAGAAACCAGAGTAAAAGTTTCTCCTGCAACCCGTTCCATTTGTCCTAGATGAACGAACGTCTCTCCAAATGCTCTGTTCTGAGTGATAAATGTGTGTGAATGTCGTTCTTCACCTAGCTTGTTGGGAACACAAAGTTTCTTTTCAGTTGCAAACTACAATCCATACATATATATGGGTTTGTACTAACTCCAACTCGGTTTTACAGTGAAAACTGAAGGAACTTCAAAACAGCACTATGAAACAGAGTGAGAAACCAGAGGAAAAGTTGCACCTGCAACCTTTTCCCTTTGTGCTACATGAACGAACGTCTCTCCTTATGCTAATTTCAGATAGAAAAGTGTGTGTGAAAGCCATCCTTCACCTAGCATTTTGGGAACACTAAGTTTCTTCTAAGTTGCAAAATACAGTCCATACATATATATGGAAGGTACTTGCTCCAACACGGTTTTAAAGTGAAAACTGCAGGAACTTCAAACCTGCACTAAGAAACAGTCTGAGAAAACAGAGTAAAATTTTCTCCTGCAAACCTTTCCATTTGTCCTAGATGAACGAACGTCTCTCCACATGCTCAGTTCTGAGAAATAAATGTGTGTGAAAGCCGTCCTTCACCTAGCTTGTTGGGAACACAAAGTTTCTTTTCAGTTGCAAACTACCCTGCATAAATATATATGGGGAGGTACTATTACCAACTCGCTTTTACCGTGAATACTGCAGAAATTTTAAACCGGCACTAGGAAAGAGACTGAGAAACCAGAGTAAATATTTTTCCTGCATCACGTTCCCTTTGTGCTAGATGAACGAACATAACTCCACATGATCATTTCTGAGATATAAGTGGGTGTGAATGCCGTCCTTCAACTAGCCTGTTGGGAACACAAATTTTCTTTTCAATGGCAAACTACCATCCATACATATGTATGTGGTGGAACTAGCACCAACTTTGTTTTAGTGTAAAAACTGCAGGAACTTCAATCGGGCACTAGATAACAGACTGAGAAACCAGAGTAAATGTTTCTCCTGCAACCCGTTCCCTTTGTGGTAGATGAAAGAATTTCTCTCCACATGCTCAGTTATAAGGGATAAGTGTGTGTGAAAGCCGTCCTTCACTTAGCTCGTTGGGAACAAAAAGTTTCTTTTCGGTTGCTAACTACACTCCATACATATATATGGGGAGGTACTGGCTCCAACACCATTTTACACAGAAAACTGCAGGAATTTCAAACCAGCATTATGAAACACCCTTATAAACAAGAGTAATATTTTCTCCTGCAAACAGTTCCCTTTGTGCTAGATGAATGATCGCCTCCTCATGCTAATTTCTAAGAGATAATTGTGTGTGAAAGCCGTATTTCACCTAGCTTGTTGGCAACACAAAGATTCTTTTCTGTTGCAAACTACACTCCATAAATATATATTGGGATGTACAGGCTCCAACTCCGTTTTACAGTGAAAACTGCAGGAACTTCAAACCTGCACTAAGAAACAGTCTGAGAAAACAGAGTAAAAGTTTCTCCTGCAACCATTTCCATTTGTCCTAGATGAACGAACGTCTCTCCACATGCTCAGTTCTGAGAGATAAGTGTGTGTGAATGCCGTCCTTCACCTAGCTTGTTGGGAACACAAAGTTTCTTTTCAGTTGCAAACTACCCTGCATACAAGTATATGGGGAAGTACTAGTTATCAACTCGCTTTTACCGTGAATACTGCAGAAATTTCAAACCGGCACTAGGAAAGAGACTGAGAAACCAGAGTGAATGTTTCTCCTGCATTACGTTCCCTTTGTGCTAGATGAACGAACATATCTCCACATGCTCATTTCTGAGATATAATTGGGTGTGAAAGCCGCCCTTCAACTAGCCTGTTGGGAACACAAATTTTCTTTTCTGTTGCAAACTACACTCCATACATATATATGGGTAGGTACACGCTCGAAATCTGTTTTACACTGAAAACTGCAGAAATTTCAAACAGGCACTAGGAAATAGACTGAGAAACCACAGTGAATTTTCTCCTGCGAACCTTTCCCTTTCTGCTAGATGAACGAACGTCTCTCCACATGCTCAGTTCTGAGAGATAAGTGTGTGTGAATGCTGTCCTTCACCTAGCATGTTGGGAACACAAAGTTTCTTTTCAGTTGCAAACCTCACTTCATATATATATATGGGGAGGTACTAACTCCAACACGGTTTTACTTTGAAATCTGCAAGAACGTCAAACCGGCACTAGGAATGACACTGATATACCAGAGTAAAATTTCTCCTGCGACACGTTCCCTTTGTGATAGATAAACGAATTTCTCTCCACATGCTCAGTTCTGAGAGATAAATGTTTGTGAATACCGTCCTTCACCTAGCTTGTTATGAACACAAAGATTCTTTTCAGTTGCAAACTACACTCCGTACGTATATATTGGGAGGTACTAGCTCCAAATCAAATTTAAAGGGAAATCTGCAGGAACTTTATACCAGCACTACGAAAGAGACTGAGAAACCAGAGTAAATGTTTCTACTGCATCACGTTCCCGTTCTGCTAATGAATGAACTTATCTCCACATGCTCATTTCTGGGAGATAAGTGGGTGTGAAAGCCATACTTCAACTAGCCTGTTGGGAACACAAAGTTTCTTTTCAGTTGCAAACTACACTCCATACATATATATGGGGAGGTACACGCTCCAACTCTGTTTTACACTGAAAACTGCAGAAATTTCAAACCGGCACTAGGGAACAGACTAGGAAACCATAGTGAATTTTCTCCTGCAAACCGTTCCATTTCTGCTAGATGAACGTACGTCTCTCCACATGCTCAGTTCTGAGAGTTAAGTGTGTTTGAAAGCTGTACTACACCTAGCGTGTTGGGAACACAAAGTTTCTTTTCAGTGCAATCTACACTCCATACATATATATATCGATGTTATAGCTCCAACTCGGTTTTACAGTGAAAACTGCAGGAATTTCAAACCGCCACTAGGAAAGAGACTGAGAAACCAGAGTAAATGTTTCTCTTGCATCACGTTCCCTTTGTGCTAGATGAACGAACATATCTCCACATGCTCATTTCTGAGATATAATTGTGTGTGAAAGCCGTCCTTCAACTAGCATGTTGGGAACAAAAAGTTTCTTTTCAGTTGCAAACTACACTTCATAAATATATATGGGGAGGTATTAGCTCCAACACGGTTTTACTTTGAAAACTGCAGGAAATTCAAACCGGCACTAGGAATCACACTGATAAACCAGAGTAAATATTTCTCCTGCAACACGTTCTCTTTGTGATAGGTAAACGAACGTATCTCCACATGCCCAGTTCTGAGAGATAAGTGTTTGTGAAAACCATTCTTCACCTATCTTGTTGGGAACACAAAGTTTCTTTTCAGTTGCCAACTACACTCCGTACGTATATATGGGTAGGTACTAGCTCCAAATCTGTTTTAAAGGGAAATATGCAGGAACTTCAAACCGACACTAGGAATCAGACTGGGAAGCAGAGTAAATATTCCTCCTGCAAACCGTTCCGTTTGTGCTACATGAACCAACTTATCTCCACATGCTCCTTTGTGAGACATAAGTGGGTGTGAAAGCCGTCCTTCAACAAGCCTGTTGGGAACACAAAGTTTCTTTTCAGTTGCAAACTACACTCCATAAATACATATGGGGAGGTACTCGCTCCAACTCTGTTTTACACTGAAAACTGCGGAAATTTCAAGCCATAACTAGGAAACAGATTGAGAAACCAGAGTAAACGTTTCTCCTGCAACACGTTCCATTTGTGCTAGATGAACTAATGTCTCTCCACATGCTGAGTTCAAAGAGCTAAGTGGGTGTGAAAGCCGTCCTTCACCTAGCTTGTTGGGAACACAAATTTCCTTTTCTCTTGCAAACTACACTCCATACATATATATGGGTTGGTACAAACTCCACATCGGTTTTAAGGTAAATCCTGCATTAATTTCAAAACGGCACTAGGAAACAGACTGAGAAACCAGAGTAAATATTTCTTCTGAAACCCGTTCCCTTGGTGCTAGATGAAAGAATGTCTCTCCAAATGCTCAGATCTGAGAGACATGCATGTGTGAAAGCCGTCCGTCACCCAGCTTGTTTAGAACACAAAGTTTCTTTTCATTTGCATACTACAATCCTTACATATATATGGGAGGTATTAGCTCCAACTCGGATTTACAGTGAAATATGCAGGAACTTCATCCCGGCACTAAAAAACAGACTGAGAAATCAGAGTAAAAGTTTCTCATGCAACCCGTTCCATTTGTCCTAGATGAACGAACGTCTCTCCAAATGCTCAGTTCTGAGTGATAAATGTGTGTGAATGTCGTACTTCACCTAGCTTGTTGGGAACACAAATTTTCTTTTCAGTTGAAAACTACACTCCATACATATATATGGGGATGAACTAACTCCAACTCGGTTTTACAGTGAAAACTGCAGGAACTTCAAACCAGCACTGCGAAACAGACTGAGAAACCAGAGGAAAATTTGCACCTGCAACTTATTCCCTTTGTGCTAGATGAACGAACGTCTCTCCACATGCTATTTTCGGAGAGAAATGGTGTGTTAAAGCCGTCCTTCGCCTAGCATTTTGGGAAGACTAAGTTTCTTCTAAGTTGCAAACTACAATGCATACATATATATGGAATGTACTTGTTCCAACACGGTTTTATAGTGAATACTGCAGGAAATTCAAACTTGCACTAATAAACAGAATGAGAAAAAAGAGTAAAATTTTCTCCTGCAACCCTTTCCATTTGTCCTAGATGAACGAACGTCTCTCCACATGCTCAGTTCTGAGAAATAAATGTGTGTGAAAGCCGTCCTTCACCTAGCTTGTTGGGAACACAAAGTTTCTTTTCATTTGCAAACTACACTGCATACATCTATATGGGGAGGTACTAGTACCAACTCGGTTTTACCGTGAAAACTGCCGAAATTTCAAACCGGCACAAGGAAACAGACTGAGAAAAAGAGTAAAAGTTTCCCCTGCAAAACTTTCGCTTTGTGCTAGATGAACGAACGTCTCTCCACATGCTCATTTCTGAGAGATTTTTATGTGTGAAAGCCGTCCTTCACCTAGCTTGTTGGAAAAACAAAGTTTCTTTTCAGTTGCAAAATACACTCCATACATTTATATGGTGTTGTTATAGCTCCAACTCGGGTTTACAGTGAAAACTTCAAGAAATTCAAACCATCACTAGGAAACAGACTTTGAATGCAGAGTAAATGTTTCTCCTGCAACACGTTACCTTTGGGCTAGATGAACGAAATAATCCCCACATGCTCATTTCTGAGAGATTAGTGGGTGTGAAAGCCGTCCTTCACCTAGATTGTTTGAAAAACATAGTTTCTTTTCAGTTGCAAACTACACTCCATACATTTATATGGGGAGGTATTAGCTCCACCTCAGTTTTACAGTAAAAACTGCAGGAACTTCAAACCGGCACTAGGAAACAGACTGAGAAACCATAGTAAATATTTCTTCTGCAGACCTTTCCCTTGTTGCTAGATGAAAGAAAGTCTCTACAAATGCTCATATCTGAGAGACAATTATGTGTGAAAGCTGTCCTTCACCTAGATTGTTTGGAAAACAAAGTTCCTTTTCACTTGCAAACAATAATCCATACATATATATGGGGATGTACTAGATCCTACTCGATTTTACAGTGAAATCTGCAGGAACATTTACACGGCACTAGAAAACTGAATGAGAAACGAGATTAAAAGATTCTCCTGCAAAGCAATCCATCTGAGCTTGATGAATGAACGTCTCTACACATGCTCATTTCGGAGAGATAATTGTGTGTGAATGCCGTCCTACAATAAGCTTGTTTTGAACACAAAGTTTCTATTCAGTTGCAAACTACCCTCCGTGCATATATATTTTGTTAGAAGCTGCAACTCGTATTACAGTGAAAACTGCAGGAACTTCAATCCGGCACTAGGAAACAGACTTAAAAATCAGAGTAAAAGTTTCTCCTGCAACCCGTTCCCTTTGTGCTACATGAATGAAATTCTCTCCACATGCTCATTTCTGAGACGTAATTGTGTGTTAAAACCGTCGTTCATTTAGCTTGTTGGTAACACAAAGTTTCTTTTCAGTTGAAAACTACTCTCCATACATATATATGGTGAGGTACAAGCACCAACTCGGTTTTACAGTGAAAACTGCAGGAACATTAAACCGGCACTAGGAAACAGACTTAGAAACCAGAGAAATATTTATTCCTGCAGCCCGTACCATTTGTGCTAGATGAACGAACATCTCTCCACATGCTCAGTTCAGAGAGATATGTGTGTGTGAAAGCCGTCCTTCACCTAGCTTGTTTGGAACACAAAGTTACTTTTCACTTGCAAACTACACTCCATATAAATATATGGGGAGGTACTAGCTCCAACTTTGTTTTACAGTAAAAACTGCAGGAACTTCAAACCGGCACTAGGAAACAGACTGAGAAACCAGAGTAAAAGTTTCTCCTGCAACCCGTTCCTATTTTGCTAGATGAACGAATGTCTCTCCACATGCTCAGTTCTAAGAGATAAGTGTGTTTGAAAGCCGTCCTTAAATTAGCTTGTTGTGAACACAAAGTTTCTATTCTTTTGAAAACTACACTCCATACATATTTATGGGGAGTTAGAAGCTCCAACTCGTATTACAGTGAAAAGTGCAGGAACTTCAATCCGGCACTGGGAAACAGACTGAGAAATCAGAGTAATGGTTTCTCCTGCAAACCGTTCCCTGTGTGCTAGATGAACGATATTCTCTCCACATGCTCATTTTTGAGACATAATTGTGCGTGAAAACAGTCGTTCACTTAGCTTGTTGGGAACACAAAGTTTGTTTTTGGTTGCAAACTACACTTCATAAATATATATGGGAAGGTACTAGCTCCAACACAGTTTTACTTTGAAAACTGCAGGAAGTTCAAACCGGCACAAAGAATCACACTGATAAACCAGAGAAATAGTTTCTCCTGCAACACGTTCCTTTTGTGATAGATGAACGAACGTCTCTCCACATGCTCAGTTCTGAGAGATAATTGAGTGTGAAAACCGTCCTTCACCTAGCTTGTTGGTAACACAAAGTTTCTTTTCAGTTGCAAACTACACTCCATACATATATATGGGGTGGTACATGCTCCAACTCTGTTTTACACTGAAAACTGCAGAAATTTCAAACCAGAACTAGGAAACAGACTGAGGATCCACAGTATTATTTTATCCTGCAAACCGTTCCCTTTCTGCTAGATGAACGAACGTCTCTCCACATGCTCAGTTCTGAGAGATAAGTGTGTGTGGAAACTGTACTTCATCTAGCTTGTTGGGAACACAAAGTTTCTTTTCAGTTTCAAACTACACTCCGTACGTATATATGGGGAGGTACTAGCTCCAAATCGGTTTTACAGTGAAATCTGCAGGAATTTCAAATCGTCACTAGGAAACAGACTGAGAAACGAGAGTAAAAGTTTCTCCTGCAACCGGTTCCCTTTGTGCTAAATGAACGAACTTCTCTCCACATGCTCATTTCTGAGAGAAAATTGTGTTTGAACGCGTCCTTCAACTAGCTTGTTGGAACACAAATTTCCTTTTCAGTTGCAAACTACTCTCCATACATATATATGGGTAGGTACTAACTCCAACTCGGTTTTACAGTGAAAACTGCAGGATCTTCAAACCGGCACTAAGAAACAGATTGAGAAACCAGAGAAATAGTTTCACCTACAAAATTTTCCCTTTGTGCTAGATGAACGAACGACTCTCCACATGCTCAGTTCTGAGAAATAAATGTGTGTGAAAGCCGTCCTTCACCTAGCTTGATGGGAACACAAAGTTTCTTTTCATTTGCAAACTACACTGCATACATCTATATGGGGAGGTACTAGTACCAACTCGGTTTTACCGTGAAAACTGCCGAAATTTCAAACCGGCACAAGGAAACAGACTGAGAAAGCAGAGTAAAAATTTCCCCTGCAAAACCGTTCCCATTGTGCTAGAGGAACGAACTCTCTCCACATGCTCAATTCCTGAGAGATTTAAGTGTGTGAGAAAGCCAGTCCTTCACCTAGCTTTTTTGGAAAAACAAAGAATTTCCTTTCAGTGGCAAAATACCTCCATACATATATAGTGGGATGTATGGTAGCTGCCACCTCGTATTTACAGTGAAAACTGCAGGAAAATTCCTACCAGGGCACTAGGAACAGACTTGAGAATCCAGAATAAATGTTTCTCCTGCAACACGTTTACCTTTTGTGCTAGATGAACGAAAGTATCTCCAGATGCTCAGTTCGGAGAGATGAAGTGGGTGTGAAAAGCCGTCCCTTCACCTAGATTGTTGGGAAAATCAAAGTTTCTTTTCAGTTGCAACTACACTCCATACATATATATGGGGAGGTATTAGCTCCACCTCAGGTTTTACAGTAAAAACTGCAGGAACTTCAAACCGGCACTAGGAAAAAGACTGAGAAACCAGAGTAAATATTTCTTCTGCAAACCTTTCCCTTGTTGCTAGATGAAAGAAAGTCTCTACAAATGCTTATATCTGAGAGACAATTATGTGTGAAAGCTGTCCTTCACATAGATTGTTTGGAAAACAAAGTTCCTTTTCACTTGCAAACAATAATCCATACATATATATGGGGATGTACAAGATCCTACTCGATTTTACAGTGAAATCTGCAGGAACATTTACACGGCACTAGAAAACTGAATGAGAAACGAGATTAAAAGATTCTCCTGCAAACCAATCCCTCTGAGCTTGATGAACGAACGTCTCTACACATGCTCATTTCGGAGAGATAATTGTGTGTGAATGCCGTCCTTTACCTAGCGTTTTGGGAACACAAATTTCTTTTCAGTTACAAAATACAACCCATAAATATATATTGGGAGTTATTAGCTCCACCTCGGTTTTTCAGTAAAAACTGCAGGAACTTCAAACCGGCACTAGGAAACAGACTGAGAAACCAGAGTAAATATTTCTTTTGCAACCCTTTCCCTTGGTGCTTGATGAAAGCAAGTCTCTCCAAATGCTCAGATCTGAGAGACAATTATGTGTGAAAGCCGTCCATCAGCTAGCTTGTTTGGAACACAAAGTTTCTTTTCAGTTGCATACTATAATCCATACATATATATGGGAGGTACTAGCTCCAATTCGGATTTACTGTGAAATACGCAGGAACTTCATACCGGCACTAACAAACAGAGTGAGAAACCACAGTACAAGTTTCTCCTGCAACCCGTTCCATTTGTCCTAAATGAACGAACTTCTCTCCAAATTCTCAGTTCTGAGAGATAAGTGTGTGTGAAAGCCATTATTCACTTAGCTTTTTGGGAACACAAAGTTTCTTTTCAGTGGCAAACTACACTCCATACATATATATGTGGAGGTAGTAGCACCAACATTGTTTTAGTGTAAAAACTGCAGGAACTTCAAACCGGCCCTAGGATACAGACCGAGATACCAGAGAAAAAGTTTCTCCAGCAACCAGATCCTTTTGTGGTAGATGAACGAACGTCTCCCAACATGCTCAGTTCTGAGAGATATGTGTGTTTGAAAGCCGTCCTTCACTTAGCTTGTTGTGAACACAAAGTTTCTTTTCAGTTGCAAACTACATTCCATAGATATATATGGGGATGTACAAGATCCACATCGGTTTTACAGTGAAAACTGCAGGAACTTCAAACCGGCAGTAGGAAACAGACTTAGAAACCAGAGAAATATTTATTCCTGCAGCCCGTTCCATTAGTGCTTGATGAACGAACGTCTCTCCACATGCTCAGTTCAGAGAGATATGTGTGTGTGAAAGCCGTCCTTCACCTAGCTTGTTTGGAACACAAAGTTACTTTTCACTTGCAAACTACACTCCATATAAATATATGGGGAGGTACTAGCTCCAATTTTGTTTTACCGTAAAAACTGCAGGAACTTCAAACCTGCACTAGGAAACAGACTGAGAAACCAGAGTAAAAGTTTCTCCTGCAACCCGTTCCTAATTTGCTAGATGAACGAATGTCTCTCCACATGCTCAGTTCTAAGAGATAAGTGTGTTTGAAAGCCATCCTTCACTTAGATTGTTGTGAACACAAAGTTTCTATTCTTTTGAAAACTACACTCCATACATATATATGGGGAGTTAGAAGCTCCAACTCGTATTACAGTGAAAAGTGCAGGAACTTCAATCCGGCACTAGGAAACAGACTGAGAAATCAGAGTAAAGGTTTCTCGTGCAACCCGTTCCCTGTGTGCTAGATGAACGATATTCTCTCCACATGCTTATTTTTGAGACATAATTCTGCGTGAAAACCGTCGTTCACTTAGCTTGTTGGGAACACAAAGTTTGTTTTTAGTTGCAAACTACACTTCATAAATATATATGGGGAGGTACTAGCTCCAACACAGTTTTACTATGAAAACTGCAGGAAGTTCAAACCGGCACAAAGAATCACACTGATAAACCAGAGTAATAGTTTCTCCTGCAACACGTTCCCTTTGTGATAGATGAACGAACGTCTCTCCACATGCTCAGTTCTGAGAGATAATTGAGTGTGAAAACCGTCCTTCACCTAGCTTTTGGTAACACAAGTTTCTTTTCAGTTTCAAACTACAATCCGTCTGTATATATGGGGAAGTACTAGCTCCAAATCTGTTTTACAGTGAAATCTGCAGGTACTTCAATCCGGCACTAGGAAACAGACTGAGGATCCACGGTATATTTTCTCCTGCAAACCGTTCCCTTTCTGCTAGATGAACGAACGTCTCTCCACATGCTCAGTTCTGACAGATAAGTGTGTGTGAAAGCTGTACTTCACCTAGCTTGTTGGGAACACAAAGTTACTTTTCAGTTTCAAACTACTCTCTGTACGTATATATGGGGAGGTACTAGCTCCAAATCGGTTTTACAGTGAAATCTGCAGGAATTTCAAATCGTCACTAGGAAACAGACTGAGAAACCAGAGTATAAGTTTCTCCTGCCAACCGTTCCCTGTGTGCTAGATGAACGAATGTCTCTCCACATGCTTATTTCTGAGAGTTAATTATGTGTGAAAGCCGTCCTTCACCTAGCTTGTTGGGAAAACAAAGTTTCTTTTCAGTTGCAAACTACAATTCATTATTATATTTGGGGAGGTACTAGCACCAAATCGGTTTTACATGGAAAACTGCAGGAACTTCAAACCGGCAGTAGGAATCACACTGATAAACCAGAGTAAAAGTTTCTCCTGCAACCAGATCCTTTTGTGCTAGATGAACGAACGTGTCTCCACATGCTCAGTTCTGAGGGATAAGTGTGTGTGAAAACCGTCCTTCAACTAGATTGTTGGGAACACAAAGTTTATTTTCAGTTGCAAACTACACTCCATACATATATGTGGTGATCTACTAGCTCCAACTCGGTTTTACAGTGAAAACTGCAGGAAATTTAACACGACACTAGAAAACCGTGTGAGAAACCAGAGTTATATATTCTCCTGCAAACCAATCCCTTTGTGCTTGATGAACGAACTTCTTTGCACATGCTCATTTCGGAAAGATAAGTGTGTGTGAAAGCCATCCTTCACCTAGCGTTTTGGGAAAACAAATTTCTTTTCATTTGCAAACTATACCCCATAAATATATATGGGGAGTTATTATCTCCACTCGGTTTAACAGTAAAAACTGCAGGAACTTCAAACCGGCACTAGGAAACAGACTGAGAAACCAGAGTAAATATTTCTCCTGCAAACCTTTCCCTTGGTGCTAGATGAAAGCAGGTTTCTCCAAATGCTCAGATCTGAGAGACAAGTATGTGTGAAAGCCGTCCATCACCCTGCTTGTTTGGAACACAAAGTTTCTTTTCAGTTGCATACTACAATCCATACATATATATGGGTGATACTAGCTCCAATTCGGATTTAAAGTGAAATATGCAGGAACTTCATACCGGCACTAACAAACAGACTGAGAAACCAGAGTAAAAGTTTGTCCTGCAACCCGTTCCATTTGTCCTAGTTGAGCAAACGTCTCTCCAAATGCTCAGTTCTGAGAGATAAATGTGTGCGAATGCCGTTCTTCACTTAGCTTGTTGGGAACACAAAGTTTCTTTTCTGTAGCAAACTACACTCCATACATATATATGGGGAGGTACTAGCTCCAACTCTGTTTTACAGTGAAAACTGCAGGAACTTCAAACCGGCATTAGGAAACAAACTGAGATACCAGAGTAAAAGTTTATCCTGCAACACGTTCCCTTTCTGCTAGATGAACGAACGTCTCTCCAAATGCTCATTTCTGAGAGATAATTGTGTTTGAATGCGTCCTTCAACTAGCTTGTTGGAACACAAATTTCCTTTTCAGTTGCAAACTACTCTCCATACATATATATGGGTAGGTACTATCTCCAACTCGGTTTTACAGTTAAAACTGCAGGATCTTCAAACCGGCACAAACAGACTGAGAAACCAGAGTAAATTTTCTCTTGCAACCCGTCCCATTTGTACTAGATGAATGAACGTCTCCCCAAATGCTCAGGTCTGAGAGATAAATGTGTGTGAATGCCGTTCTTCAACTAGCCTGTTGGGAACACAAAGTTTCTTTTCAGTTGCAAATTACTCTTCATACATATATATGGGGAGGTACAAGCACCAACTCGGTTTTACAGTGAAAACTGCAGGAACTTTAATCCGGAACATGGAAACAGAACAAGATACCAGAGAAAAAGTTTCTCCTGCAACCAGATCCTTTTGTGCTCGATGAACGAACGTCTCTCCACATGCTCAGTTCTGAGAGATAAATGTGTGTGAAAGACTTTATTCATTTTGCTTGTTGAGAACAGATAGTTTCTTTTCAGTTGCAACCTACACTCAATACATATATATTGGTAGGTACTAGCTCCAACTCGGTTTTACAGTAAATACTGCAGCAACCTCAAACCGGAACTAGAAAACAGACTGAGAACCGAGAGTAAAAGTTTCTCCTGCAAACCGTTCCCTTTGTGCTAGATGAACGAACGTCTCTCCACATGCTCATTTCTGAGAGATAATTATGTGTGAAAGCCGTCCTTCACCTAGCTTGTTGGGAACACATGTTTTCTTTTCAGTTGCAAACTACTCTCCATACATATATATGGGGAGGTACAAGCACCAACTCGGTTTTACAGTGAAAACTGCAGGAACTTCAATCCGGATCTACGAAACTGACCGAGATACCAGAGAAAAAGTTTCTCCAGCAACCAGATCCTTTGTGGTAGATGAACGAACGTCTCTCCACATGCTCATTTCTGAGAGATAACTGTGTGTGAAAGCCGTCCTTCAAATAGCTTGTTGGGAACACAAAGATTCTTTTCAGTTGCAAACTACAATCCATTAATGTATATGGGGAGGTTCTAGCACCAACTCGGATTTACAGTGAAACCTGCAAGAACATTAATCTGACACTATGAAACAGACCGAGAATCCAGAGAAAATGTTTCTCATGCAACCCGTTCCCATTGTGCTAGATGAACGAACGTCTCTCCACATGCTCAGTTCTGAGAGATAAGTGTGTGTGAAAGCCATTATTCACTTAGCTTTTTGGGAACACAAAGTTTCTTTTCAGTGGCAAACTACACTCCATACATATATATGTGGAGGTAGTAGCACCAACATTGTTTTAGTGTAAAAACTGCAGGAACTTCAAACCGGCCCTAGGATACAGACCGAGATACCAGAGAAAAAGTTTCTCCAGCAACCAGATCCTTTTGTGGTAGATGAACGAACGTCTCCCAACATGCTCAGTTCTGAGAGATATGTGTGTTTGAAAGCCGTCCTTCACTTAGCTTGTTGTGAACACAAAGTTTCTTTTCAGTTGCAAACTACATTCCATAGATATATATGGGGATGTACAAGATCCACATCGGTTTTACAGTGAAAACTGCAGGAACTTTAAACCGGCACTAGGAAACAGACTTAGAAACCAGAGTAAAAGTTTCTCCTGAAACCTGTTCCCTTCATGCTGGATGAACGAACGTCTTTCCAAATGCTCAGTTCTGAGAGATATGTGTGTGTGAAAGCCGTCCTTCACCTAGCTTGTTTGGAACACAAAGTTACTTTTCACTTGCAAACTACACTCCATATAAATATATGGGGAGGTACTAGCTCCAACTTTGTTTTACCGTAAAAACTGCAGGAACTTCAAACCTGCACTAGGAAACAGACTGAGAAACCAGAGTAAAAGTTTCTCCTGCAACCCGTTCCTAATTTGCTAGATGAACGAATGTCTCTCCACATGCTCAGTTCTAAGAGATAAGTGTGTTTGAAAGCCATCCTTCACTTAGATTGTTGTGAACACAAAGTTTCTATTCTTTTGAAAACTACACTCCATACATATATATGGGGAGTTAGAAGCTCCAACTCGTATTACAGTGAAAAGTGCAGGAACTTCAATCCGGCACTAGGAAACAGACTGAGAAATCAGAGTAAAGGTTTCTCGTGCAACCCGTTCCCTGTGTGCTAGATGAACGATATTCTCTCCACATGCTTATTTTTGAGACATAATTCTGCGTGAAAACCGTCGTTCACTTAGCTTGTTGGGAACACAAAGTTTGTTTTTAGTTGCAAACTACACTTCATAAATATATATGGGGAGGTACTAGCTCCAACACAGTTTTACTATGAAAACTGCAGGAAGTTCAAACCGGCACAAAGAATCACACTGATAAACCAGAGTAATAGTTTCTCCTGCAACACGTTCCCTTTGTGATAGATGAACGAACGTCTCTCCACATGCTCAGTTCTGAGAGATAATTGAGTGTGAAAACCGTCCTTCACCTAGCTTTTGGTAACACAAGTTTCTTTTCAGTTTCAAACTACAATCCGTCTGTATATATGGGGAAGTACTAGCTCCAAATCTGTTTTACAGTGAAATCTGCAGGTACTTCAATCCGGCACTAGGAAACAGACTGAGGATCCACGGTATATTTTCTCCTGCAAACCGTTCCCTTTCTGCTAGATGAACGAACGTCTCTCCACATGCTCAGTTCTGACAGATAAGTGTGTGTGAAAGCTGTACTTCACCTAGCTTGTTGGGAACACAAAGTTACTTTTCAGTTTCAAACTACTCTCTGTACGTATATATGGGGAGGTACTAGCTCCAAATCGGTTTTACAGTGAAATCTGCAGGAATTTCAAATCGTCACTAGGAAACAGACTGAGAAACCAGAGTATAAGTTTCTCCTGCCAACCGTTCCCTGTGTGCTAGATGAACGAATGTCTCTCCACATGCTTATTTCTGAGAGTTAATTATGTGTGAAAGCCGTCCTTCACCTAGCTTGTTGGGAAAACAAAGTTTCTTTTCAGTTGCAAACTACAATTCATTATTATATTTGGGGAGGTACTAGCACCAAATCGGTTTTACATGGAAAACTGCAGGAACTTCAAACCGGCAGTAGGAATCACACTGATAAACCAGAGTAAAAGTTTCTCCTGCAACCAGATCCTTTTGTGCTAGATGAACGAACGTGTCTCCACATGCTCAGTTCTGAGGGATAAGTGTGTGTGAAAACCGTCCTTCAACTAGATTGTTGGGAACACAAAGTTTATTTTCAGTTGCAAACTACACTCCATACATATATGTGGTGATCTACTAGCTCCAACTCGGTTTTACAGTGAAAACTGCAGGAAATTTAACACGACACTAGAAAACCGTGTGAGAAACCAGAGTTATATATTCTCCTGCAAACCAATCCCTTTGTGCTTGATGAACGAACTTCTTTGCACATGCTCATTTCGGAAAGATAAGTGTGTGTGAAAGCCATCCTTCACCTAGCGTTTTGGGAAAACAAATTTCTTTTCATTTGCAAACTATACCCCATAAATATATATGGGGAGTTATTATCTCCACTCGGTTTAACAGTAAAAACTGCAGGAACTTCAAACCGGCACTAGGAAACAGACTGAGAAACCAGAGTAAATATTTCTCCTGCAAACCTTTCCCTTGGTGCTAGATGAAAGCAGGTTTCTCCAAATGCTCAGATCTGAGAGACAAGTATGTGTGAAAGCCGTCCATCACCCTGCTTGTTTGGAACACAAAGTTTCTTTTCAGTTGCATACTACAATCCATACATATATATGGGTGATACTAGCTCCAATTCGGATTTAAAGTGAAATATGCAGGAACTTCATACCGGCACTAACAAACAGACTGAGAAACCAGAGTAAAAGTTTGTCCTGCAACCCGTTCCATTTGTCCTAGTTGAGCAAACGTCTCTCCAAATGCTCAGTTCTGAGAGATAAATGTGTGCGAATGCCGTTCTTCACTTAGCTTGTTGGGAACACAAAGTTTCTTTTCTGTAGCAAACTACACTCCATACATATATATGGGGAGGTACTAGCTCCAACTCTGTTTTACAGTGAAAACTGCAGGAACTTCAAACCGGCATTAGGAAACAAACTGAGATACCAGAGTAAAAGTTTATCCTGCAACACGTTCCCTTTCTGCTAGATGAACGAACGTCTCTCCAAATGCTCATTTCTGAGAGATAATTGTGTTTGAATGCGTCCTTCAACTAGCTTGTTGGAACACAAATTTCCTTTTCAGTTGCAAACTACTCTCCATACATATATATGGGTAGGTACTATCTCCAACTCGGTTTTACAGTTAAAACTGCAGGATCTTCAAACCGGCACAAACAGACTGAGAAACCAGAGTAAATTTTCTCTTGCAACCCGTCCCATTTGTACTAGATGAATGAACGTCTCCCCAAATGCTCAGGTCTGAGAGATAAATGTGTGTGAATGCCGTTCTTCAACTAGCCTGTTGGGAACACAAAGTTTCTTTTCAGTTGCAAATTACTCTTCATACATATATATGGGGAGGTACAAGCACCAACTCGGTTTTACAGTGAAAACTGCAGGAACTTTAATCCGGAACATGGAAACAGAACAAGATACCAGAGAAAAAGTTTCTCCTGCAACCAGATCCTTTTGTGCTCGATGAACGAACGTCTCTCCACATGCTCAGTTCTGAGAGATAAATGTGTGTGAAAGACTTTATTCATTTTGCTTGTTGAGAACAGATAGTTTCTTTTCAGTTGCAACCTACACTCAATACATATATATTGGTAGGTACTAGCTCCAACTCGGTTTTACAGTAAATACTGCAGCAACCTCAAACCGGAACTAGAAAACAGACTGAGAACCGAGAGTAAAAGTTTCTCCTGCAAACCGTTCCCTTTGTGCTAGATGAACGAACGTCTCTCCACATGCTCATTTCTGAGAGATAATTATGTGTGAAAGCCGTCCTTCACCTAGCTTGTTGGGAACACATGTTTTCTTTTCAGTTGCAAACTACTCTCCATACATATATATGGGGAGGTACAAGCACCAACTCGGTTTTACAGTGAAAACTGCAGGAACTTCAATCCGGATCTACGAAACTGACCGAGATACCAGAGAAAAAGTTTCTCCAGCAACCAGATCCTTTGTGGTAGATGAACGAACGTCTCTCCACATGCTCATTTCTGAGAGATAACTGTGTGTGAAAGCCGTCCTTCAAATAGCTTGTTGGGAACACAAAGATTCTTTTCAGTTGCAAACTACAATCCATTAATGTATATGGGGAGGTTCTAGCACCAACTCGGATTTACAGTGAAACCTGCAAGAACATTAATCTGACACTATGAAACAGACCGAGAATCCAGAGAAAATGTTTCTCATGCAACCCGTTCCCATTGTGCTAGATGAACGAACGTCTCTCCACATGCTCAGTTCTGAGAGATAAGTGTGTGTGAAAGCCATTATTCACTTAGCTTTTTGGGAACACAAAGTTTCTTTTCAGTGGCAAACTACACTCCATACATATATATGTGGAGGTAGTAGCACCAACATTGTTTTAGTGTAAAAACTGCAGGAACTTCAAACCGGCCCTAGGATACAGACCGAGATACCAGAGAAAAAGTTTCTCCAGCAACCAGATCCTTTTGTGGTAGATGAACGAACGTCTCCCAACATGCTCAGTTCTGAGAGATATGTGTGTTTGAAAGCCGTCCTTCACTTAGCTTGTTGTGAACACAAAGTTTCTTTTCAGTTGCAAACTACATTCCATAGATATATATGGGGATGTACAAGATCCACATCGGTTTTACAGTGAAAACTGCAGGAACTTTAAACCGGCACTAGGAAACAGACTTAGAAACCAGAGTAAAAGTTTCTCCTGAAACCTGTTCCCTTCATGCTGGATGAACGAACGTCTTTCCAAATGCTCAGTTCTGAGAGATATGTGTGTGTGAAAGCCGTCCTTCACCTAGCTTGTTTGGAACACAAAGTTACTTTTCACTTGCAAACTACACTCCATATAAATATATGGGGAGGTACTAGCTCCAACTTTGTTTTACCGTAAAAACTGCAGGAACTTCAAACCTGCACTAGGAAACAGACTGAGAAACCAGAGTAAAAGTTTCTCCTGCAACCCGTTCCTAATTTGCTAGATGAACGAATGTCTCTCCACATGCTCAGTTCTAAGAGATAAGTGTGTTTGAAAGCCATCCTTCACTTAGATTGTTGTGAACACAAAGTTTCTATTCTTTTGAAAACTACACTCCATACATATATATGGGGAGTTAGAAGCTCCAACTCGTATTACAGTGAAAAGTGCAGGAACTTCAATCCGGCACTAGGAAACAGACTGAGAAATCAGAGTAAAGGTTTCTCGTGCAACCCGTTCCCTGTGTGCTAGATGAACGATATTCTCTCCACATGCTTATTTTTGAGACATAATTCTGCGTGAAAACCGTCGTTCACTTAGCTTGTTGGGAACACAAAGTTTGTTTTTAGTTGCAAACTACACTTCATAAATATATATGGGGAGGTACTAGCTCCAACACAGTTTTACTATGAAAACTGCAGGAAGTTCAAACCGGCACAAAGAATCACACTGATAAACCAGAGTAATAGTTTCTCCTGCAACACGTTCCCTTTGTGATAGATGAACGAACGTCTCTCCACATGCTCAGTTCTGAGAGATAATTGAGTGTGAAAACCGTCCTTCACCTAGCTTTTGGTAACACAAGTTTCTTTTCAGTTTCAAACTACAATCCGTCTGTATATATGGGGAAGTACTAGCTCCAAATCTGTTTTACAGTGAAATCTGCAGGTACTTCAATCCGGCACTAGGAAACAGACTGAGGATCCACGGTATATTTTCTCCTGCAAACCGTTCCCTTTCTGCTAGATGAACGAACGTCTCTCCACATGCTCAGTTCTGACAGATAAGTGTGTGTGAAAGCTGTACTTCACCTAGCTTGTTGGGAACACAAAGTTACTTTTCAGTTTCAAACTACTCTCTGTACGTATATATGGGGAGGTACTAGCTCCAAATCGGTTTTACAGTGAAATCTGCAGGAATTTCAAATCGTCACTAGGAAACAGACTGAGAAACCAGAGTATAAGTTTCTCCTGCCAACCGTTCCCTGTGTGCTAGATGAACGAATGTCTCTCCACATGCTTATTTCTGAGAGTTAATTATGTGTGAAAGCCGTCCTTCACCTAGCTTGTTGGGAAAACAAAGTTTCTTTTCAGTTGCAAACTACAATTCATTATTATATTTGGGGAGGTACTAGCACCAAATCGGTTTTACATGGAAAACTGCAGGAACTTCAAACCGGCAGTAGGAATCACACTGATAAACCAGAGTAAAAGTTTCTCCTGCAACCAGATCCTTTTGTGCTAGATGAACGAACGTGTCTCCACATGCTCAGTTCTGAGGGATAAGTGTGTGTGAAAACCGTCCTTCAACTAGATTGTTGGGAACACAAAGTTTATTTTCAGTTGCAAACTACACTCCATACATATATGTGGTGATCTACTAGCTCCAACTCGGTTTTACAGTGAAAACTGCAGGAAATTTAACACGACACTAGAAAACCGTGTGAGAAACCAGAGTTATATATTCTCCTGCAAACCAATCCCTTTGTGCTTGATGAACGAACTTCTTTGCACATGCTCATTTCGGAAAGATAAGTGTGTGTGAAAGCCATCCTTCACCTAGCGTTTTGGGAAAACAAATTTCTTTTCATTTGCAAACTATACCCCATAAATATATATGGGGAGTTATTATCTCCACTCGGTTTAACAGTAAAAACTGCAGGAACTTCAAACCGGCACTAGGAAACAGACTGAGAAACCAGAGTAAATATTTCTCCTGCAAACCTTTCCCTTGGTGCTAGATGAAAGCAGGTTTCTCCAAATGCTCAGATCTGAGAGACAAGTATGTGTGAAAGCCGTCCATCACCCTGCTTGTTTGGAACACAAAGTTTCTTTTCAGTTGCATACTACAATCCATACATATATATGGGTGATACTAGCTCCAATTCGGATTTAAAGTGAAATATGCAGGAACTTCATACCGGCACTAACAAACAGACTGAGAAACCAGAGTAAAAGTTTGTCCTGCAACCCGTTCCATTTGTCCTAGTTGAGCAAACGTCTCTCCAAATGCTCAGTTCTGAGAGATAAATGTGTGCGAATGCCGTTCTTCACTTAGCTTGTTGGGAACACAAAGTTTCTTTTCTGTAGCAAACTACACTCCATACATATATATGGGGAGGTACTAGCTCCAACTCTGTTTTACAGTGAAAACTGCAGGAACTTCAAACCGGCATTAGGAAACAAACTGAGATACCAGAGTAAAAGTTTATCCTGCAACACGTTCCCTTTCTGCTAGATGAACGAACGTCTCTCCAAATGCTCATTTCTGAGAGATAATTGTGTTTGAATGCGTCCTTCAACTAGCTTGTTGGAACACAAATTTCCTTTTCAGTTGCAAACTACTCTCCATACATATATATGGGTAGGTACTATCTCCAACTCGGTTTTACAGTTAAAACTGCAGGATCTTCAAACCGGCACAAACAGACTGAGAAACCAGAGTAAATTTTCTCTTGCAACCCGTCCCATTTGTACTAGATGAATGAACGTCTCCCCAAATGCTCAGGTCTGAGAGATAAATGTGTGTGAATGCCGTTCTTCACTAGTTATATGGGGAGGTACAGCTCCAACTCGTTTTACAGTGAAAACTGCAGGAACTTCAATCCGGCATTAGGAAACAAACTGAGATACCAGAGAAAATTATCTGCAAAGCTTTTATTGGTTCTATGAACGAACGTCTCTCCAAATGCTCAGATCTGAGAAAAGATGTGTGAAAGCTAGATCACTTAGCTTTTTGGAACACAAGTTTCTTTTCATTGCAAACTATAATCCATACATATATGGGTAGGTACTTAGTCCAACTCGGTTTTACAGTAAAACTGCAGGAACTTCAAACCGGCACAAACAGACTGAGAAACCAGAGTAAATTTCTCTTGCAACCCGTCCCATTTGTACTAGATGAATGAACGTCTCCCCAAATGCTCAGGTCTAAGAGATAAATGTGTGTGAATGCCGTTCTTCAACCAGCCTGTTGGGAACACAAAGTTTCTTTTCAGTTGCAAATTACTCTTCATACATATATATGGGGAGGTACAAGCACCAACTCGGTTTTACAGTGAAAACTGCAGGAACTTTAATCCGGAACATGGAAACAGAACAAGATACCAGAGAAAAAGTTTCTCCTGCAACCAGATCCTTTTGTGCTCGATGAACGAACGTCTCTCCACATGCTCAGTTCTGAGAGATAAATGTGTGTGAAAGACTTTATTCATTTTGCTTGTTGAGAACAGATAGTTTCTTTTCAGTTGCAACCTACACTCAATACATATATATTGGTAGGTACTAGCTCCAACTCGGTTTTACAGTAAATACTGCAGCAACCTCAAACCGGAACTAGAAAACAGACTGAGAACCGAGAGTAAAAGTTTCTCCTGCAAACCGTTCCCTTTGTGCTAGATGAACGAACGTCTCTCCACATGCTCATTTCTGAGAGATAATTATGTGTGAAAGCCGTCCTTCACCTAGCTTGTTGGGAACACATGTTTTCTTTTCAGTTGCAAACTACTCTCCATACATATATATGGGGAGGTACAAGCACCAACTCGGTTTTACAGTGAAAACTGCAGGAACTTCAATCCGGATCTACGAAACTGACCGAGATACCAGAGAAAAAGTTTCTCCAGCAACCAGATCCTTTGTGGTAGATGAACGAACGTCTCTCCACATGCTCATTTCTGAGAGATAACTGTGTGTGAAAGCCGTCCTTCAAATAGCTTGTTGGGAACACAAAGATTCTTTTCAGTTGCAAACTACAATCCATTAATGTATATGGGGAGGTTCTAGCACCAACTCGGATTTACAGTGAAACCTGCAAGAACATTAATCTGACACTATGAAACAGACCGAGAATCCAGAGAAAATGTTTCTCATGCAACCCGTTCCCATTGTGCTAGATGAACGAACGTCTCTCCACATGCTCAGTTCTGAGAGATAAGTGTGTGTGAAAGCCATTATTCACTTAGCTTTTTGGGAACACAAAGTTTCTTTTCAGTGGCAAACTACACTCCATACATATATATGTGGAGGTAGTAGCACCAACATTGTTTTAGTGTAAAAACTGCAGGAACTTCAAACCGGCCCTAGGATACAGACCGAGATACCAGAGAAAAAGTTTCTCCAGCAACCAGATCCTTTTGTGGTAGATGAACGAACGTCTCCCAACATGCTCAGTTCTGAGAGATATGTGTGTTTGAAAGCCGTCCTTCACTTAGCTTGTTGTGAACACAAAGTTTCTTTTCAGTTGCAAACTACATTCCATAGATATATATGGGGATGTACAAGATCCACATCGGTTTTACAGTGAAAACTGCAGGAACTTTAAACCGGCACTAGGAAACAGACTTAGAAACCAGAGTAAAAGTTTCTCCTGAAACCTGTTCCCTTCATGCTGGATGAACGAACGTCTTTCCAAATGCTCAGTTCTGAGAGATATGTGTGTGTGAAAGCCGTCCTTCACCTAGCTTGTTTGGAACACAAAGTTACTTTTCACTTGCAAACTACACTCCATATAAATATATGGGGAGGTACTAGCTCCAACTTTGTTTTACCGTAAAAACTGCAGGAACTTCAAACCTGCACTAGGAAACAGACTGAGAAACCAGAGTAAAAGTTTCTCCTGCAACCCGTTCCTAATTTGCTAGATGAACGAATGTCTCTCCACATGCTCAGTTCTAAGAGATAAGTGTGTTTGAAAGCCATCCTTCACTTAGATTGTTGTGAACACAAAGTTTCTATTCTTTTGAAAACTACACTCCATACATATATATGGGGAGTTAGAAGCTCCAACTCGTATTACAGTGAAAAGTGCAGGAACTTCAATCCGGCACTAGGAAACAGACTGAGAAATCAGAGTAAAGGTTTCTCGTGCAACCCGTTCCCTGTGTGCTAGATGAACGATATTCTCTCCACATGCTTATTTTTGAGACATAATTCTGCGTGAAAACCGTCGTTCACTTAGCTTGTTGGGAACACAAAGTTTGTTTTTAGTTGCAAACTACACTTCATAAATATATATGGGGAGGTACTAGCTCCAACACAGTTTTACTATGAAAACTGCAGGAAGTTCAAACCGGCACAAAGAATCACACTGATAAACCAGAGTAATAGTTTCTCCTGCAACACGTTCCCTTTGTGATAGATGAACGAACGTCTCTCCACATGCTCAGTTCTGAGAGATAATTGAGTGTGAAAACCGTCCTTCACCTAGCTTTTGGTAACACAAGTTTCTTTTCAGTTTCAAACTACAATCCGTCTGTATATATGGGGAAGTACTAGCTCCAAATCTGTTTTACAGTGAAATCTGCAGGTACTTCAATCCGGCACTAGGAAACAGACTGAGGATCCACGGTATAGTTTCTCCTGCAAACCGTTCCCTTTCTGCTAGATGAACGAACGTCTCTCCACATGCTCAGTTCTGACAGATAAGTGTGTGTGAAAGCTGTACTTCACCTAGCTTGTTGGGAACACAAAGTTACTTTTCAGTTTCAAACTACTCTCTGTACGTATATATGGGGAGGTACTAGCTCCAAATCGGTTTTACAGTGAAATCTGCAGGAATTTCAAATCGTCACTAGGAAACAGACTGAGAAACCAGAGTATAAGTTTCTCCTGCCAACCGTTCCCTGTGTGCTAGATGAACGAATGTCTCTCCACATGCTTATTTCTGAGAGTTAATTATGTGTGAAAGCCGTCCTTCACCTAGCTTGTTGGGAAAACAAAGTTTCTTTTCAGTTGCAAACTACAATTCATTATTATATTTGGGGAGGTACTAGCACCAAATCGGTTTTACATGGAAAACTGCAGGAACTTCAAACCGGCAGTAGGAATCACACTGATAAACCAGAGTAAAAGTTTCTCCTGCAACCAGATCCTTTTGTGCTAGATGAACGAACGTGTCTCCACATGCTCAGTTCTGAGGGATAAGTGTGTGTGAAAAGCCGTCCTTCAACTAGATTGTTGGGAACACAAAGTTTATTTTCAGTTGCAAACTACACTCCATACATATATGTGGTGATCTACTAGCTCCAACTCGGTTTTACAGTGAAAACTGCAGGAAATTTAACACGACACTAGAAAACCGTGTGAGAAACCAGAGTTATATATTCTCCTGCAAACCAATCCCTTTGTGCTTGATGAACGAACTTCTTTGCACATGCTCATTTCGGAAAGATAAGTGTGTGTGAAAGCCATCCTTCACCTAGCGTTTTGGGAAAACAAATTTCTTTTCATTTGCAAACTATACCCCATAAATATATATGGGGAGTTATTATCTCCACTCGGTTTAACAGTAAAAACTGCAGGAACTTCAAACCGGCACTAGGAAACAGACTGAGAAACCAGAGTAAATATTTCTCCTGCAAACCTTTCCCTTGGTGCTAGATGAAAGCAGGTTTCTCCAAATGCTCAGATCTGAGAGACAAGTATGTGTGAAAGCCGTCCATCACCCTGCTTGTTTGGAACACAAAGTTTCTTTTCAGTTGCATACTACAATCCATACATATATATGGGTGATACTAGCTCCAATTCGGATTTAAAGTGAAATATGCAGGAACTTCATACCGGCACTAACAAACAGACTGCAGAAACCAGAGTAAAAGTTTGTCCTGCAACCCGTTCCATTTGTCCTAGTTGAGCAAACGTCTCTCCAAATGCTCAGTTCTGAGAGATAAATGTGTGCGAATGCCGTTCTTCACTTAGCTTGTTGGGAACACAAAGTTTCTTTTCTGTAGCAAACTACACTCCATACATATATATGGGGAGGTACTAGCTCCAACTCTGTTTTACAGTGAAAACTGCAGGAACTTCAAACCGGCATTAGGAAACAAACTGAGATACCAGAGTAAAAGTTTATCCTGCAACACGTTCCCTTTCTGCTAGATGAACGAACGTCTCTCCAAATGCTCATTTCTGAGAGATAATTGTGTTTGAATGCGTCCTTCAACTAGCTTGTTGGAACACAAATTTCCTTTTCAGTTGCAAACTACTCTCCATACATATATATGGGTAGGTACTATCTCCAACTCGGTTTTACAGTTAAAACTGCAGGATCTTCAAA
This sequence comes from Camelus ferus, assembly GCF_009834535.1. NCBI lineage: Eukaryota > Metazoa > Chordata > Mammalia > Artiodactyla > Camelidae > Camelus > Camelus ferus. The sequence continues at coordinate 25,322,408 of NC_045707.1, forward strand.
CCGGCACTACGAAACAGACTGAGAAACCAGAGAAATAGTTTCACCTACAACCTTTTCCCTTTGTGCTAGATTAACGAACGACTCTCCTCATGCTCAGTTCTGAGAGATGTGTGTGTGTGAAAGCCGAACTTCACCTAGTTTGTTGGGAACACAAAGTTTCTTTTCAGTTGCAAACTGCACTCCATACATACATATGGGGATATTATAGCTCCAACTCGATTTTACAGTGAAAACTGCAGGAACTTCAATCCGGTATTAGGAAACATACTGAGATAGCAGAGAAAATATATCTTCTACAAAACTTTCCATTTGTTCTAGATGAAAGAAATTCTCTCCAAATGCTCAGATCTGTGAGAAAAGTATGTGTGAATGCCATAGATCACCTAGCTTGTGTGGAACACAAAGTTTCTTTTCATTTGTAAACTATAATCCATACATATATATGGGTAGGTATTAGCTCCAACTCCGTTTTACAGTGAAAACTGCAGGAACTTCAAACCGGCACAAACAGAGTGAGAAACCAGAGTAAATTTTCTCTTGCAACCCGTCCCATTTGTCCTAGATGAACGAACGTCTCCCCAAATGCTCAGGTCTGAGAGATAAATGTGTGTGAATGCCGTTCTTCAACTAGCCTGTTGGGAACACAAAGTTTCTTTTTAGTTGCAAACTACAATCCATACATATATATGGAGGGGTACTAGCTCCAAGTCAGTTTTACACTGAAAACTGCAGAAAATTCAAACCGGCACTCGGAAACAGAATGAGAAACCAGAGAATAAGTTTCTCCTGCCAACCGTTCCCTGTGTGCTAGATGAACGAACGTGTATGCACATGCTCATTTCGGAAAGATAAGTGTGTGTGAAAGCCGTCCTTCACCTAGCTTGTTGGGAACACAAAGTATCTTTTCAGTTGCAAATTACTCTTCATACATATATATGTGGAGGTACTAGCTATAAAATTTTTTAAAGTTAAAACTGCATTAACTTCAAACCGTCTCTAGGAAACTGACTGAGAAAGCAGAGGAAAAATTTCTCCTGCCACCCGTTCCGTTTGTGCTAGATTAACGAATGTCTCTCCACATGCTCAGTTCTAAGAGATAAGTGTGTTTGAAAGCCGTCCTTCACTTAGCTTGTTGGGAACACAAAGTTTCTCTTCAGTTGAAATCTACACTCCATACATATATATGGGGAGGTACAAACTCCACATCGGTTTTACTGTGAAAACTGCAGGAACTTCAAACCGGCACTAGGAAACAGGCTGAGAAACCAGAGTAAAATTTATCCCTGCAACCAGTTCCATTTGTGCTAGATGAACGATTGTCTCTCCACATGCTCAGATCAGAGAGATATGTGTGTATGAAAGCCGTCCTTCATGTAGCTTGTTGGGAACACAAAGTTCCTTTTCACTTGCAAACTATAGTCCATAAATATATATGATGAGGTACTAGCTCCAAATCGGTTTTACAGTTAAACCTGCAGGAAATTCAAAACGGCACTAGTAAACAGACTGAGAAACCATAGTAAAAGTTTCTCCTGCAAACCGTTTAATTTGTGCTAGATGAACGATCGTCTATACACATGCTCAGTTCTGAGAGATATATGTGTGTGAAAGCCATCGTTAAATTAGCTTGTTGTGAACACAAATTTTCTATTCAGTTGAACACTACACTCCTTACATATATATGGGGTTTTAGTAGCTCCAACTCGTATTACAGTGAAAACTGCAGGAACTTCATTCCGGCACTAGGAAACAGACTGAGAATTTAGAGTAAAAATTTCTCCTGCAACCCGTTCCCTTTGTGCTAGATGAACGAACGTCTCTCCACATGCTCATTTCTGAGATATAACTGTGTGTGAAAGCCGTCCTTCACTTAGCTTGTTGGCAACACAAAGATTCTTTTCAGTTGCAAACTACAATCCATAAATGTATATGCAGGAGGTACTAGCACCAACTCGGTTTTACAGTGAAAACTGAAGGAACTTCAACCCGGCACTAACAAACAGACTGAGAAAACACAGTAAAAGTTTCTCCTGCAACCCGTTCCATTTGTCCTAGATGAACCAACGTCTCTCCACATGCTCAGTTCTGAGAAATAACTGTGTGTGAAAGCCGTCCTTCACTTAGCTTGTTGGGAACACAAAGATTCTTTTTAGTTGCAAACTACACCCCATACATATATATTGGGAGATACTAGCTCCAACTCGATTTTACAGTGAAAACTGCAGGAACTTCAAACCTGCACTAACAAACAGACTGAGAAAACACAGTAAAAGTTTCTCCTGCAACCCGTTCCATTTGTCCTAGATGAACCAATGTCTCTCCACATGCTCAGTACCTAGAAATAAATGTGTGTGAAATCCGTCCTTCACCTAGCTTGTTGGGAACACAAAGTTACTTTTAAGGTGCAAAATACACTAGATACATATATATGGGGTGGTACTAGCACCAACTACGTTTTACAGTGAAAAATGCAGAAAATTCAAACCGGCACTAGGAAACAAACTGAGAAACCAGAGTAAAAGTTTCTCGTGCAAACCGTTCCCTTTGTGCTAGATGAACGAACGTCTCTCCACATGCTCATTTCAGAGAGATAATTATGTTTGAAAGCCGTCCTTCACCTAGCTTGTTGGAAAAACAAAGATTCTTTTCAGTTGCAAAATACACTCCATACATATATATGGGGATATTATAGCTCCAACTCGGGTTTACAGTGAAAACTGCAGGAACTTCAAACAGGCACTAGGAAACAGACTGAGAAACCAGAGTAAATGTTTCCCTGCAACACGTTCCCTTAGGGCTAGATGAAAGAAATTATCTCCACATGTTCATTTCTGAGAGATTATAGGGTGTGAAAGCTGTCCTTCACCTAGAATGTTGGAAAAACTAAGTTTCTATTCAGTTGCAAACTACACTCCATACATATATATGGGGAGGTATTAGCTCCACCTCAATTTTACAGTAAAAACTGCAGGAACTTCAAAATGACACTAGGAAACAGACTGAGAAACCAGAGTAAATATTTCTTCTGCAACACTTTCCCTTGGTGCTAGATGAAAGAAAGTCTCTCCAAATGCTGCGATCTGAGAGACAATTATGTGTGGAAGCCGCCCATCACCTAGCATGTTTTCAACACAAAGTTTCTTTTCAGTTGCAATCTACACTCCATACATATATATGGGGTGGTACTACCTCCAACTCGGTTTTACAATGAAATCTGCCGGAATTTTAACACGGCACTAGGAAACAGACTGAGAAACCAGAGTAAAAGTTTCTCCTGCAAACCCAATCCCTTTGTGCTTTGATGAACGAATCGTCTCTACGCATGCTCATTTCGGAGGTATATGTGTGTGTGAAAGCCGTACTACACCTAGCATTTTTGGAACACAGAGTTTCTTATCAGTTGCAAACTACACTAAATACATATATATGGGGAAATACTAGCTCCAACCCTGTTTCAGACTGAATACTGCAGAAATTTGAAACCGGCCCTAGGAAACAGACTCAGAAGCAAGAGTAAATGTTTCCTTGCAAACTCTTCCCATTGTGCTAGATGAACGAATGTCTCTCCACAAGCTAACTTTGAGAGATAAGTGTGTTTGAAAGCCGTACTTCAACTAGCTTGTTGTGAACAAAAAGTTTATTTTTAGTTTCAAACTATAATCCATACTTATATATTGGGAGGTATAAGCTCCTACTCGTTTTTACAGTGAAAACTGCAGGAATTTCAAACTGTCACTAGTAAACAGACAGAGAAACCAGAGTAAATGTTTCTCCTGCAACACGTTCCCTTTGTGCTAGATGAACGAACGCCCCTCCACATGCTCATTTCGGAGGTATAAGTGTGTTTGAAAGCCGTCCTTCACCTAGCTTGTTGGGAACACAAAGTTTCTTTTCAGTTGCAATCTCTACTCCATACATATATATGGGGAGGTTCTAGCTCCAACACGGTTTTACAGTGAACACTGTAGGAACATCAAACTGGCACTAGGAAACAGACTGAGAAACCAGAGTAAAAGTTTGCCCTAAAACAGGTTCCCTTTGTGCTAGATGAATGAACGTCTCTCCACATGCTGATTTCGGAGAGATAAGTGTGTGTGAAATCCGTCCTTCACCTAGCTTGTTGGGAACTCAAAGTTCTTTTCAGTTGCACACACCAATCCATACATATATATGGGTAGTTACTAGCTCCAACACGTTTTACAGTGAAAACTACAGGAACTTCAAACTGGCACTAGGAAACAGACTGAGAAACCAGAGTAAAATATTCTCCTGCAACCAGTTCCTTTGTGCTTGATGAACGGACGTCTCTCCACATGCTCAGTTCTGAGAAATAAGTGTGTGTGAAAGCCGTACTTCACCTAGCTTGTTGGGAACACAAAGTTTCTTTTCAGTTGCTATCTCTACTCCATACATATATATGCGGAGGTACTAGCTCCAACACGGTTGTACAGTGAACACTGTAGGAACTTCAAACCGGCACTTGGAAACAGACTGAGAAACCAGAATAAAAGTTTCCCCTGCAAAAGGTTCCCTTTCTGCTAGATGAACGAACGTCTCTCCACATGCTTAGTTCGGAGAGATAAGTGTGTGTGAAAGCCGTCCTTAACCTAGCTTGTTGGGAACTCAAAGTTTCTTTTCAGTTGCCAACTCCAATCCATACATATATATGGGGAAGTACTAGCTCCAACACTGTTTTACAGTGAACACTGCAGGAATTTCAAACAGGCACTAGGAAACAGACTGAGAAACCAGAGTAAAAGTATCTCCTGCAACAGTTTCCCTTTGTGCTAGATGAACGAACGTCTCTTCACATGCTCATTTCGGAGGTATAAGTGTGTGTGAAAGCCGTCCTTCACCTAGCTTGTTGGGAACACAAAGTTTCTTTTCAGTTGCAATCTCTACTCCATACATATATATGGGGAGGTTCTAGCTCCAACACGGTTTTACAGTGAACAATGTACGAACTTCAAACCGGCACTAGGAAACAGACTGAGAAACCAGAGTAAAAGTTTGTCCTGCAACAGTTTCCCTTTGTGCTAGTTGAACGAACGTCTCTCCACATGCTAATTTCTGAGAGATATTTGTGTATGAAAGCCGTCCTCCAACTAGCTTGTTTGGAACACATAGATTTTTAATTTGGAAACTGCACTCCGTAGACATATATGGGGAGCTACTAGTACCAAATCTGTTTCACACTGAAAACTGCAGGAACTTCAAACCAGCACTAGGATACAGACTGAGAAACCAGAGTAAAAGTTTCTACTGCAACCCTTTCCCTATGTGCTAGATGAACGAACGTCTCTCCACATGCTCATTTCTGAGAGATATTAGTGTGTGAAAGCCGTCCTTCACGTAGATTGTTGGGAACACAAAGTTTCTTTTAGGTTGCAAACAACATTCCATAATTAAACAGGGGTAGGTTCAAGCTCCAACTCTCTTTTACAGTGAAAACTGCAGGAAGATCTAAACAGCACGAGGAAACAGACTGAGAAACCAGAGTAAATTTTCTCCTGCAAAACCGTTCCATTTGTGCTAGATGAATGAACGTCTCTCCACATGCTAAATTCTGAGACATATGTGTGTGTGAAAGCCTTCCTTCAACTAGGTTGTTGGGAACACAAAGCCTCTTTTCAGTTGCAAACTAAAGTCCCTACATATATATTGGTATGTACTAACTCTAACTCGGTTTTACAGTGAAAACAGTAAGAAATTCAAACCGGCACTAGGAAACAGAATGAGAAAGCAGAGAAAAACTTTCTCCTGCAACCCGTTTCCTTTGTGTTAGATGAACGAAAGTCTCTCAACCTGCTCAGTTCTGAGTGATAAGTGTGTGAGAAAGCCGTCCTTCACCTAGCTTGTTGGGAACACAAAGTATATTTTTAGATTGCAAACTACAATCCATACATATTTATGTGGAAGATATAGCTTCAACTGTGTTTTAAAGTGAAAACTGCAGGATCTCCAAACCGGCACTTGGTAACATACTGAGAAAACAGAATAAATGTTTGTCCTGCAAACGGTTCCCTTTGTGATAGATGAACGAACTTCTCTCCACATGCTCAGTTCTGAGAGATAAGTGTGTGTGAAATCCGTCCTTCACCTAGTTTGTTGGGAACACAAAGTTTCCTATCAGATGCAAACTACACTCTATACGTATATGTGGTTATGTACTAGTTCTGAATCGATTTTACAGTGAAAACTGCAGGAAATTTAAACATGCACTAGGAAACAGACTGAGAAACCAGAGTAAAAGTTTATGCGGCAAACTGTTCCCTTTGTGCTAGATGAACGAATGTCTCTCCAAATGCTCATTTCTGAGAGATAAGTGTGTGTGAAAGCCGCACTTCAGCTAGCTTGTTGGGAACACAAAGTTTCTTTTCAGTTGCAAACTCCACTCCATACATATATATGGGGTGGGACAAGCTCCGACTCGATATTACAGGGAAAACTGCAGGAACTTCAAACCGGCACTAGGAATCAGACTGAGAAACCATAGTAAAATTTCTCATGCAACCCGTTCCCATTGTGCTAGATGAACGAACGTCTTCTCTACATGCTCAGTTTTGAGAGATAAGTGTTTGAGAAAGCCGTCATTCACCTCGCTTTTGGAACACAAAGTTTCCTTTCAGGTGCAAAAACACTCCAAAAATATATGTGGGCTTGTACTGGTACTGAATCGTACTTACAGTGAACACTGTAGGAACTTCAAACCGGCACTAGGAAACAGACTGAGAAACCAGAGTAAAAGTTTCTCCTGCAACAGTTTCCCTTTGTGCTAGATGAACGACCGTCTCTCCACATGCTGAGTTCGGAGAGATAAGTGTGTGTGAAAGCCGTACTTAACCTAGCTTGTTGGGAACTCAAAGTTTCTTTTCAGCTGCAAACTCCACTCCATACATATATATGGGGAGGTACGAGCTTCAACACGGTTTTACAGTGAACACTGCAGGAACTTCAAACCGGCACTAGGAAACAGACTGAGAAACCAAAGGAAATTTTTCACCTGCAACCCGTTCCATTTGTGCTAGATGAACGAACGTCTCTCCACATGCTCAGTTCTGAGAGATATTAGTGTGTGAAAGCCGTCCTTCACGTAGCTTGTTGGGAACACAAAGTTTCTTTTAGGTTGCAAACAACATTCCATAATTATATAGGGGTAGGTACAAGCTCCAACTCTCTTTACAGTGAAAACTGCAGGAAGATCTAAACAGCACGAGGAAACAGACTGAGAAACCAGAGTAAATTTTCTCCTGCAAACCGTTCCATTTGTGCTAGATGAACGAACGTCTCTCCACATGCTAAATTCTGAGATATATGTGTGTGTGAAAGCCTTCCTTCAACTAGGTTGTTGGGAACACAAAGCCTGTTTTCAGTTGCAAACTAAAGTCCCTACATATATATAGGTAGGTACTAGCTCTAACTCGGTTTTACAGTGAAAACAGCAAGAAATTCAAACCGGCACAAGGAAACAGAATGAGAAAGCAGAGAAAAACTTTCTCCTGCAACCCGTTTCCTTTGTGTTAGATGAACGAAAGTCTCTCAACCTGCTCAGTTCTGAGTGAAAAGTGTGTGAGAAAGCCGTCCTTCACCTAGCTTGTTGGGAACACAAAGTATATATTTAGTTGCAAACAACAATCCATACATATTTATGCGGAAGTTATACCTTCAAATGTGTTTTAAAGTGAAAACTGCAGGATCTTCAAACCGGCACTTGGTAACATACTGAGAAAACAGAATAAATGTTTCTCCTGCAAACCGTTCCCTTTCTGATAGATGAACGAACTTCTCTCCACATGCTCAGTTCTGAGAGATAAGTGTGTGTGAAATCCGTCCTTCACATAGTTTGTTTTGAACACAAAGTTTCCTATCAGATGCAAACTACACTCTATACGTATATGTGGTTATGTACTAGTTCTGAATCGATTTTACAGTGAAAACTGCAGGAATTTCAAACATGGACTAGGAAACAGACTGAGAAACCAGAGTAAAAGTTTATGCGGCAAACTGTTCCTTTTGTGCTAGATGAACGAATGTCTCTCCAAATGCTCATTTCTGAGAGATAAGTGTGTGTGAAAGCCGCACTTCAGCTAGCTTGTTGGGAACACAAAGTTTCTTTTCAGTTGCAAACTATACCCCATACATATATATGGGGAGGTAGTAGATCCAACTCGGTTTTACAGTGAATACTGCAGAAACTTCAAAAGGCACTAGGAAACAGACTGAGAAACCAGAGTAAAATTTGTCCTGCAACCAGTTCCCTTTGTGGTAAATGAATGAAATTCCCTCCACATACTCATTTCTGAGAATAAGTGTTTGTGAAACCCGTTCTTCATATAGCTTGTTGGGAACACAAAGTTTATTTTAATATGCAAACTACACTCCTTATATGTATATGGGAGGTACTATCTCCAACAAGGTTTTACAGTGAAAAGTGCAGGAAATTCAAACCAGCAGTAGGAAACATACTGAGAAACCAGAGGAAAAGTTTCCCTCCAACCCGTTCAATTAGTTCTAGATGAACAAACTTATCTCCACATGCTCAGTTCTGAGAGATAAATGTGATTGAAAGCCGTCCTTCACTTAGCTTGTTGGGCACACAAAGTTTCTTTTCAGTTGCAAACTACACTCCATACATATATATGGGGAGGGACAAGCTCTGACTCGATTTTAAAGTGAAAACTGCAGGAACTTCAAACTGGCACTAGGAATCAGACTGAGAAACCATTGTAAAAATTTCTCATGCAACCCGTTCCCATTGTGCTAGATGAACGAACGTCTTCTCCACATGCTCAGTTTTGAGAGATAAGTGTTTGTGAAAGCCGTCATTCACCTAGCTTTTTGGAACACATAGTTTCCTTTCAGGTGCAAACAACACTCCTAAAATATATGTGGGTTTGTACAGGTACTGAATCGTATTTAGAGTGAAAACTGCAGGAACTTCTAAAGGGCACTAGGAAACAGACTGGGAAACCAAAGGAAATTTTTCACCTGCAACCCGTTCCATTTGTGCTAGTTGAACGAACGTCTCTCCACATGCTAAGTTCTGAGAGAAATTTGTGTGTGAAAGCCGTCCTCCACCTAGCTTGTTTGGAACACATAGATTTTTTAATTTGCAAACTGCACTCCGTAGACATATATGGGGATCTACTAGTTCCAAATCTGTTTCACACTGAAAACTGCAGGAACTTCAAACCGGCACTTGGTAACATACTGAGAAAACAGAATAAATGTTTCTCCTGCAAACCGTTCCATTTGTGATAGATGAACGTACTTCTCTCCACATGCTCAGTTCTGAGAGGTACGTGTGTGTGAAATCCGTCCTTCACATATTTTGTTGGGAACACAAAGGTTCCTATCAGATGTAAACTACACTCTATACGTATATGTGGTTATGTACTAGTTCTGAAACTATTTTACAGTGAAAACTGCAGGAAATTCAAACATGCACTAGGAAACAGACTGAGAAACCAGAGTAAAAGTTTATGCGGCAAACTGTTCCCTTTGTGCTAGATGAACGAATGTCTCTCCAAATGCTCATTTCTGAGAGATAAGTGTGTGTGAAAGCCGCACTTCAGCTAGCTTGTTGGGAACACAAAGTTTCTTTTCAGTTGCAAACTATACCACATACATATATATGGGGTGGTAGTAGATCCAACTCGGTTTTACAGTGAATACTGCAAGAACTTCAAATAGGCACTAGGAAACAGACTGAGAAACCAGAGTAAAATTTGTCCTGCAACCAGTTCCCTTTGTGGTTAATGAATGAAATTCCCTCCACATACTCATTTCTGAGAGATAAGTGTTTGTGAAAGCCGTACTTCATGTAGCTTGTTGGGAACACAAAGTTTATTTTAATATGCAAACTACACTCCTTATATGTATATGGGAGGTACTATCTCCAACAAGGTTTTACAGTGAAAAGTGCAGGAAATTCAAACCGGCAGTAGGAAACATACTGAGAAACCAGAGGAAAAGTTTCCCCTCCAACCCGTTCAATTAGTTCTAAATGAACAAACTTATCCCCACATGCTCAGTTCTGAGAGATAAATGTGATTGAAAGCCGTCCTTCACTTAGCTTGTTGGGCACACAAAGTTTCTTTTCAGTTGCAAACTACACTCCATACATATATATGGGGAGGGACAAGCTCCGACTCAATTTTACAGTGAAAACTGCAGGAACTTCAAACCGGCACTAGGAATCAGGCTGAGAAACCATAGTAAAAATTTCTCATGCAACCCGTTCCCATTGTGCTAGATGAACGAACGTCTTCTCTACATGCTCAGTTTTGAGAGATAAGTGTTTGAGAAAGCCGTCATTCACCTCGCTTTTGGAACACAAAGTTTCCTTTCAGGTGCAAAAACACTCCAAAAATATATGTGGTTTTGTACTGGTACTGAATCGTATTTACAGTGAAAACTGCAGGAACTTCATAAGGGCACTAGGAAACAGACTGAGAAACCAGAATAAAAGTTTCTCCTGCAAACCGTTCCCTTTGTGCTAGATGAACGAACGTCTCTCCACATGCTGAGTTCTGAGAGATAAATGTGTGCAAAGCCGTCATTCAACTAGCTTTTTGGGAACACAAAGTTTCTTTTCAGTTGCATACTCAACTCCATACATATATATGGGGAGGTACCAGCTCCAACACGGTTTTACAGTGAACACTGCAGGAACTTCAAAATGGCACTAGGAAGCAGACTGAGAAACCAGAGTAAAAGTTTCTCCTGCAAACCGTTCCCTTTGTGCTAGATCAACGAACGTCTCTCCACATGCTCAGTTCTGAGAGATAACTGTGTGTTAAAGCCTTCCTTCACCTATCTTGTTGGGAACACAAAATTTCTTTTCAGTTGCAAAACTCCACTCCATACATATGTATGGGGAGGTACTAGCTCCAACACGGTTTTACAGTGAACACTGCAGGAACTTCAAACCATCACAAGGAAGCAGACTGAGAAACCAGAATAAAAGTTTATCCTGCAAACCATTTCCTTTGTGCTAGATGAACGAACGTCTCTCCACATGCTAAGTTCTGAGAGATAAGTGTGTGTGAAAGCCGCACTTCAGCTAGCTTGTTGGGAACACAAAGTTTCTTTTCAGTTGCAAACTCCACTCCATACATATATATGGGGTGGGACAAGCTCCGACTCGATATTACAGGGAAAACTGCAGGAACTTCAAACCGGCACTAGGAATCAGACTGAGAAACCATAGTAAAAATTTCTCATGCAACCCGTTCCCATTGTGCTAGATGAACGAACGTCTTCTCTACATGCTCAGTTTTGAGAGATAAGTGTTTGAGAAAGCCGTCATTCACCTCGCTTTTGGAACACAAAGTTTCCTTTCAGGTGCAAAAACACTCCAAAAATATATGTGGGCTTGTACTGGTACTGAATCGTACTTACAGTGAACACTGTAGGAACTTCAAACCGGCACTAGGAAACAGACTGAGAAACCAGAGTAAAAGATTGTCCTGCAACAGGTTCCCTTTGTGCTAGATGAACGAACGTCTCTCCACATGCTGAGTTCGGAGAGATAAGTGTGTGTGAAAGCCGTCCTTAACCTAGCTTGTTGGGAACACAAAGTTTCTTTTAGATTGCAAACAACATTCCATAATTATATAGGGGTAGGTACTAGCTCCAACTCTCTATTACAGTGAAAACTGCAGGAAGATGTAAACAGCACGAGGAAACAGAGTGAGAAACCGGAGTAAATTTTCTCCTGCAAACTGTTCCATTTGTGCTAGATGAACGAACGTCTCTCCACATGCTAAGTTCTGAGAGATATTTGTGTGTGAAAGCCGTCCTCCACCTAGCTTGTTTGGAACACATAGATTTTTTAATTAGCAAACTGCACTCCGTAGACATATATGGGGAGCTACAAGTACCAAATCTGTTTCACACTGAAAACTGCAGGAACTTCAAACCGGCACTAGGAAACAGACTGAAACCAGAGTAAAAGTTTCTACTGCAACCCTTTCCCTATGTTCTAGATGAACGAACGTCTCTCCACATGCTCAGTTCTGAGAGATATTAGTGTGTGAAAGCCGTCCTTCAGGTAGCTTGTTAGGAACACAAAGTTTCTTTTAGATTGCAAACAACATTCCATAATTATATAGGGGTAGGTACTAGCTCCAACTCTGTTTTACAGTGAAAACTGCAGGAAGATGTAAACAGCACGAGGAAACAGAATGAGAAACCGGAGTAAATTTTCTCCTGCAAACCGTTCCATTTGTGCTAGATGAACGAACGTTTCTCCACATGCTAAGTTCTGAGAGATATTTGTGTGTGAAAGCCGTCCTCCACCTAGCTTGTTTGGAACACATAGATTTTTTAGTTAGCAAACTGAACTCCGTAGACATATATGGGGAGCTATAAGTACCAAATCTTTTTCACACTGAAAACTGCAGGAACTTCAAACCGGCACTAGGAAACAGACAGAAACCAGAGTAAAACTTTCTACTGCAACCCTTTCCCTATGTTCTAGATGAAGGAACGTCTCTCCACATGCTCAGTTCTGAGAGATATTAGTGTGTGAAAGCCGTCCTTCACGTAGCTTGTTGGGAACACAAAGTTTCTTTTAGGTTGCAAACAACATTCCATAATTATATAGGGGTAGGTACTAGCTCCAACTCCCTTTTACAGTGAAAACTGCAGGAAAATGTAAACAGCACGAGGAAACAGAATGAGAAACCGGAGTAAATTTTCTCCTGCAAACCGTTCCATTTGTGCTAGATGAACGAACGTCTCTCCACATGCTAAATTCTGAGACATATGTGTGTGTGAAAGCCTTCCTTCAACTAGGTTGTTGGGAAACACAAAGCCTGTTTTCAGTTGCAAACTAAAGTCCCTACATATATATAAGTAGGTACTAGCTCTAACTCGGTTTTACAGTGAAAACAGCAAGAAATTCAAACCGGCACTAGGAAACAGAATGAGAAAGCAGAGAAAAACTTTCTCCTGCAACCCGTTTCCTTTGAGTTAGATGAACGAACGTCTCTCAACCTGCTCAGTTCTGAGTGATAAGTGTGTGAGAAAGCCGTCCTTCACCTAGCTTGTTGGGAACACAAATTATATATTTAGTTGCAAACAACAATCCATACATATTTATGCGGAAGTTATGGCTTCAACTGTGTTTTAAAGTGAAAACTGCAGGATCTTCAAACCGGCACTTGGTAACATACTGAGAAAACAGAATAAATGTTTCTCCTGCAAACCGTTCCCTTTGTGATAAATGAACGAACTTCTCTCCACATGCTCAGTTCTGAGAGATAAGTGTGTGTGAAATCCGTCCTTCACCTAGTTTGTTGGGAACACAAAGTTTCTTTTCAGTTGCAAACTACACTCCATACATATATATGGGGAGGGACAAGCTCTGACTCGATTTTACAGTGAAAACTGCAGGAACTTCAAACCGGCACTAGGAATCAGACTGAGAAACCATAGTAAAAATTTCTCAGGCAACCCGTTCTCATTGTGCTAGATGAACGAACGTCTTCTCCACATGCTCAATTTTGAGAGATAATTGTTAGACAAAGCCGTCATTCACCTAGCTTTTTGGAACACAAAGTTTCCTTTCAGGTGCAAACAACACTCCAAAAATATATGTGGGTTTGTACTGGTACTGAATCGTATTTACAGTGAAATCTGCAGGAACTTCAAAAGGGCACTAGGAAGCAGACTGAGAAACCAGAGTAAAAGTTTCTCCTGCAAACCGTTCCCTTTGTTCTAGATGAACGAACGTCTCTCCACATGCTCAGTTCTGAGAGATATTAGTGTGTGAAAGCCGTCCTTCACGTAGCTTGTTGGGAACACAAAGTTTCTTTTAGGTTGCAAACAACATTCCATAATTATATAGGGGTAGGTACAAGCTCCAACTCTCTTTTACAGTGAAAACTGCAGGAAGATCTAAACAGCACGAGGAAACAGACTGAGAAACCAGAGTAAATTTTCTCCTGCAAACCGTTCCATTTGTGCTAGATGAACGAACGTCTCTCCACATGCTAAATTCTGAGATATATGTGTGTGTGAAAGCCTTCCTTCAACTAGGTTGTTGGGAACACAAAGCCTGTTTTCAGTTGCAAACTAAAGTCCCTACATATATATAGGTAGGTACTAGCTCTAACTCGGTTTTACAGTGAAAACAGCAAGAAATTCAAACCGGCACAAGGAAACAGAATGAGAAAGCAGAGAAAAACTTTCTCCTGCAACCCATTTCCTTTGTGTTAGATGAACGAAAGTCTCTCAACCTGCTCAGTTCTGAGTGAAAAGTGTGTGAGAAAGCCGTCCTTCACCTAGCTTGTTGGGAACACAAAGTATATATTTAGTTGCAAACAACAATCCATACATATTTATGCGGAAGTTATACCTTCAAATGTGTTTTAAAGTGAAAACTGCAGGATCTTCAAACCGGCACTTGGTAACATACTGAGAAAACAGAATAAATGTTTCTCCTGCAAACCGTTCCCTTTCTGATAGATGAACGAACTTCTCTCCACATGCTCAGTTCTGAGAGATAAGTGTGTGTGAAATCCGTCCTTCACATAGTTTGTTTTGAACACAAAGTTTCCTATCAGATGCAAACTACACTCTATACGTATATGTGGTTATGTACTAGTTCTGAATCGATTTTACAGTGAAAACTGCAGGAATTTCAAACATGGACTAGGAAACAGACTGAGAAACCAGAGTAAAAGTTTATGCGGCAAACTGTTCCCTTTGTGCTAGATGAACGAATGTCTCTCCAAATGCTCATTTCTGAGAGATAAGTGTGTGTGAAAGCCGCACTTCAGCTAGCTTGTTGGGAACACAAAGTTTCTTTTCAGTTGCAAACTATACCCCATACATATATATGGGGAGGTAGTAGATCCAACTCGGTTTTACAGTGAATACTGCAGAAACTTCAAAAAGGCACTAGGAAACAGACTGAGAAACCAGAGTAAAATTTGTCCTGCAACCAGTTCCCTTTGTGGTAAATGAATGAAATTCCCTCCACATACTCATTTCTGAGAAATAAGTGTTTGTGAAACCCGTTCTTCATATAGCTTGTTGGGAACACAAAGTTTATTTTAATATGCAAACTACACTCCTTATATGTATATGGGAGGTACTATCTCCAACAAGGTTTTACAGTGAAAAGTGCAGGAAATTCAAACCAGCAGTAGGAAACATACTGAGAAACCAGAGGAAAAGTTTCCCTCCAACCCGTTCAATTAGTTCTAGATGAACAAACTTATCTCCACATGCTCAGTTCTGAGAGATAAATGTGATTGAAAGCCGTCCTTCACTTAGCTTGTTGGGCACACAAAGTTTCTTTTCAGTTGCAAACTACACTCCATACATATATATGGGGAGGGACAAGCTCTGACTCGATTTTAAAGTGAAAACTGCAGGAACTTCAAACTGGCACTAGGAATCAGACTGAGAAACCATTGTAAAAATTTCTCATGCAACCCGTTCCCATTGTGCTAGATGAACGAACGTCTTCTCCACATGCTCAGTTTTGAGAGATAAGTGTTTGTGAAAGCCGTCATTCACCTAGCTTTTTGGAACACATAGTTTCCTTTCAGGTGCAAACAACACTCCTAAAATATATGTGGGTTTGTACAGGTACTGAATCGTATTTAGAGTGAAAACTGCAGGAACTTCTAAAGGGCACTAGGAAACAGACTGGGAAACCAAAGGAAATTTTTCACCTGCAACCCGTTCCATTTGTGCTAGTTGAACGAACGTCTCTCCACATGCTAAGTTCTGAGAGAAATTTGTGTGTGAAAGCCGTCCTCCACCTAGCTTGTTTGGAACACATAGATTTTTTAATTTGCAAACTGCACTCCGTAGACATATATGGGGATCTACTAGTTCCAAATCTGTTTCACACTGAAAACTGCAGGAACTTCAAACCGGCACTTGGTAACATACTGAGAAAACAGAATAAATGTTTCTCCTGCAAACCGTTCCATTTGTGATAGATGAACGTACTTCTCTCCACATGCTCAGTTCTGAGAGGTACGTGTGTGTGAAATCCGTCCTTCACATATTTTGTTGGGAACACAAAGGTTCCTATCAGATGTAAACTACACTCTATACGTATATGTGGTTATGTACTAGTTCTGAAACTATTTTACAGTGAAAACTGCAGGAAATTCAAACATGCACTAGGAAACAGACTGAGAAACCAGAGTAAAAGTTTATGCGGCAAACTGTTCCCTTTGTGCTAGATGAACGAATGTCTCTCCAAATGCTCATTTCTGAGAGATAAGTGTGTGTGAAAGCCGCACTTCAGCTAGCTTGTTGGGAACACAAAGTTTCTTTTCAGTTGCAAACTATACCACATACATATATATGGGGTGGTAGTAGATCCAACTCGGTTTTACAGTGAATACTGCAAGAACTTCAAATAGGCACTAGGAAACAGACTGAGAAACCAGAGTAAAATTTGTCCTGCAACCAGTTCCCTTTGTGGTTAATGAATGAAATTCCCTCCACATACTCATTTCTGAGAGATAAGTGTTTGTGAAAGCCGTACTTCATGTAGCTTGTTGGGAACACAAAGTTTATTTTAATATGCAAACTACACTCCTTATATGTATATGGGAGGGTACTATCTCCAACAAGGTTTTACAGTGAAAAGTGCAGGAAATTCAAACCGGCAGTAGGAAACATACTGAGAAACCAGAGGAAAAGTTTCCCCTCCAACCCGTTCAATTAGTTCTAAATGAACAAACTTATCCCCACATGCTCAGTTCTGAGAGATAAATGTGATTGAAAGCCGTCCTTCACTTAGCTTGTTGGGCACACAAAGTTTCTTTTCAGTTGCAAACTACACTCCATACATATATATGGGGAGGGACAAGCTCCGACTCAATTTTACAGTGAAAACTGCAGGAACTTCATAAGGGCACTAGGAAACAGACTGAGAAACCAGAATAAAAGTTTCTCCTGCAAACCGTTCCCTTTGTGCTAGATGAACGAACGTCTCTCCACATGCTGAGTTCTGAGAGATAAATGTGTGCAAAGCCGTCATTCAACTAGCTTTTTGGGAACACAAAGTTTCTTTTCAGTTGCATACTCAACTCCATACATATATATGGGGAGGTACCAGCTCCAACACGGTTTTACAGTGAACACTGCAGGAACTTCAAAATGGCACTAGGAAGCAGACTGAGAAACCAGAGTAAAAGTTTCTCCTGCAAACCGTTCCCTTTGTGCTAGATCAACGAACGTCTCTCCACATGCTCAGTTCTGAGAGATAACTGTGTGTTAAAGCCTTCCTTCACCTATCTTGTTGGGAACACAAAATTTCTTTTCAGTTGCAAACTCCACTCCATACATATGTATGGGGAGGTACTAGCTCCAACACGGTTTTACAGTGAACACTGCAGGAACTTCAAACCATCACAAGGAAGCAGACTGAGAAACCAGAATAAAAGCTTATCCTGCAAACCATTTCCTTTGTGCTAGATGAACGAACGTCTCTCCACATGCTAAGTTCTGAGAGATAAGTGTGTGTGAAAGCCGCACTTCAGCTAGCTTGTTGGGAACACAAAGTTTCTTTTCAGTTGCAAACTCCACTCCATACATATATATGGGGTGGGACAAGCTCCGACTCGATATTACAGGGAAAACTGCAGGAACTTCAAACCGGCACTAGGAATCAGACTGAGAAACCATAGTAAAAATTTCTCATGCAACCCGTTCCCATTGTGCTAGATGAACGAACGTCTTCTCTACATGCTCAGTTTTGAGAGATAAGTGTTTGAGAAAGCCGTCATTCACCTCGCTTTTGGAACACAAAGTTTCCTTTCAGGTGCAAAAACACTCCAAAAATATATGTGGGCTTGTACTGGTACTGAATCGTACTTACAGTGAACACTGTAGGAACTTCAAACCGGCACTAGGAAACAGACTGAGAAACCAGAGTAAAAGATTGTCCTGCAACAGGTTCCCTTTGTGCTAGATGAACGAACGTCTCTCCACATGCTGAGTTCGGAGAGATAAGTGTGTGTGAAAGCCGTCCTTAACCTAGCTTGTTGGGTACTCAAATTTTCTTTTCAGTGGCAAACTCCACTCCATACATATATATGGGGAGGTACTAGCTTCAACACGATTTTACAGTGAACACTGCAGGAACTTCAAACCGGCAGTAGGAAAAAGACTTAGAAACCAAAGGAAATTTTTCACCTGCAACCCGTTCCATTTGTGCTAGTTGAACGAAAGTCTCTCCACATGCTAAGTTCTGAGAGATATTTGTGTGTGAAAGCCGTCCTCCACCTAGCTTGTTTGGAACACATAGATTTTTTAATTAGCAAACTGCACTCCGTAGACATATATGGGGAGCTACAAGCACCAAATCTGTTTCACACTGAAAACTGCAGGAACTTCAAACCGGCACTAGGAAACAGACTGAAACCAGAGTAAAAGTTTCTACTGCAACCCTTTCCCTATGTTCTAGATGAACGAACGTCTCTCCACATGCTCAGTTCTGAGAGATATTAGTGTGTGAAAGCCGTCCTTCAGGTAGCTTGTTAGGAACACAAAGTTTCTTTTAGATTGCAAACAACATTCCATAATTATATAGGGGTAGGTACTAGCTCCAACTCTCTATTACAGTGAAAACTGCAGGAAGATGTAAACAGCACGAGGAAACAGAGTGAGAAACAGGAGTAAATTTTCTCCTGCAAACTGTTCCATTTGTGCTAGATGAACGAACGTCTCTCCACATGCTAAGTTCTGAGAGATATTTGTGTGTGAAAGCCGTCCTCCACCTAGCTTGTTTGGAACACATAGATTTTTTAATTAGCAAACTGCACTCCGTAGACATATATGGGGAGCTACAAGTACCAAATCTGTTTCACACTGAAAACTGCAGGAACTTCAAACCGGCACTAGGAAACAGACTGAAACCAGAGTAAAAGTTTCTACTGCAACCCTTTCCCTATGTTCTAGATGAACGAACGTCTCTCCACATGCTCAGTTCTGAGAGATATTAGTGTGTGAAAGCCGTCCTTCAGGTAGCTTGTTAGGAACACAAAGTTTCTTTTAGATTGCAAACAACATTCCATAATTATATAGGGGTAGGTACTAGCTCCAACTCTGTTTTACAGTGAAAACTGCAGGAAGATGTAAACAGCACGAGGAAACAGAATGAGAAACCGGAGTAAATTTTCTCCTGCAAACCGTTCCATTTGTGCTAGATGAACGAACGTCTCTCCACATGCTAAGTTCTGAGAGATATTTGTGTGTGAAAGCCGTCCTCCACCTAGCTTGTTTGGAACACATAGATTTTTTAATTAGCAAACTGAACTCCGTAGACATATATGGGGAGGTATAAGTACCAAATCTTTTTCACACTGAAAACTGCAGGAACTTCAAACCGGCACTAGGAAACAGACAGAAACCAGAGTAAAACTTTCTACTGCAACCCTTTCCCTATGTTCTAGATGAAGGAACGTCTCTCCACATGCTCAGTTCTGAGAGATATTAGTGTGTGAAAGCCGTCCTTCACGTAGCTTGTTGGGAACACAAAGTTTCTTTTAGGTTGCAAACAACATTCCATAATTATATAGGGGTAGGTACTAGCTCCAACTCCCTTTTACAGTGAAAACTGCAGGAAGATGTAAACAGCACGAGGAAACAGAATGAGAAACCGGAGTAAATTTTCTCCTGCAAACCGTTCCATTTGTGCTAGATGAACGAACGTCTCTCCACATGCTAAATTCTGAGACATATGTGTGTGTGAAAGCCTTCCTTCAACTAGGTTGTTGGGAACACAAAGCCTGTTTTCAGTTGCAAACTAAAGTCCCTACATATATATAAGTAGGTACTAGCTCTAACTCGGTTTTACAGTGAAAACAGCAAGAAATTCAAACCGGCACTAGGAAACAGAATGAGAAAGCAGAGAAAAACTTTCTCCTGCAACCCGTTTCCTTTGAGTTAGATGAACGAAAGTCTCTCAACCTGCTCAGTTCTGAGTGATAAGTGTGTGAGAAAGCCGTCCTTCACCTAGCTTGTTGGGAACACAAAGTATATATTTAGTTGCAAACAACAATCCATACATATTTATGCGGAAGTTATAGCTTCAACTGTGTTTTAAAGTGAAAACTGCAGGATCTTCAAACCGGCACTTGGTAACATACTGAGAAAACAGAATAAATGTTTCTCCTGCAAACCGTTCCCTTTGTGATAAATGAACGAACTTCTCTCCACATGCTCAGTTCTGAGAGATAAGTGTGTGTGAAATCCGTCCTTCACCTAGTTTGTTGGGAACACAAAGTTTCTTTTCAGTTGCAAACTACACTCCATACATATATATGGGGAGGGACAAGCTCTGACTCGATTTTACAGTGAAAACTGCAGGAACTTCAAACCGGCACTAGGAATCAGACTGAGAAACCATAGTAAAAATTTCTCAGGCAACCCGTTCTCATTGTGCTAGATGAACGAACGTCTTCTCCACATGCTCAATTTTGAGAGATAATTGTTAGACAAAGCCGTCATTCACCTAGCTTTTTGGAACACAAAGTTTCCTTTCAGGTGCAAACAACACTCCAAAAATATATGTGGGTTTGTACTGGTACTGAATCGTATTTACAGTGAAATCTGCAGGAACTTCAAAAAGGCACTAGGAAGCAGACTGAGAAACCAGAGTAAAAGTTTCTCCTGCAAACCGTTCCCTTTGTGCTAGAGCAACGAACGTCTCTCCACATGCTCAGTTCTGAGAGATAACTGTGTGTTAAAGCCGTCCTTCACCTAGCTTGTTGGGAACACAAAGTTTCTTTTCAGTTGAAAACTCCACTCCATACATATATATGGTGAGGTACTAGCTCCAACACGATTTTTCGGTGAACACTGCAGGAAATTCAAAGGAGCACTAGGAAGCAGACTGAGAAACCAGAATAAAAGTTGCACCTGCAACACGTTCACTTTGTGCTAGATGGACGAACGTCTCTCCACATGCTCAGTTCTGAGAGATAAGTGGGTGTGAAAGCCGTCCTTCAACTAGCATGTTGGGAACTCAAAGTTGTTTTCAGTTGAATACTCCACTCCATACATATATATGGGGAGGTATTAGCTTCAACACGGTTTTACAGTGAACACTGCAGGAACTTCAAACCGGCACTAGGAAACAGACTGAGAAACCAGAATAAAAGTTTCTCCTGCAACAGGTTCCCTTTGTGCTAGATGAACGAACCTCTCTCCACATGCTGAGTTCGGAGAGATAAATTTGTGTGAAAGCCGTCCTTAACCTAGCTTGTAGGGAACTCAAAGTTTCTTTTCAGTTGCAAACTCCACTCCATACATATATATGGGGAGGTATTAGCTTCAACACGGTTTTACAGTGAACACTGCAGGAACTTCAAACCGGCACTAGGAAACAGACTTAGGAACCAAAGGAAATTTTTCACCTGCAACCCGTTCCATTTGTGCTAGTTGAACGAACGTCTCTCCACATGCTAAATTCTGAGAGATATTTGTGTGTGAAAGCCGTCCTCCACCTAGCTTGTTTGGAACACATAGATTTTTTAATTTGCAAACTGCACTCCGTAGACATATATGGGGATCTACTAGTACCAAATCTTTTTCACACTGAAAACTGCAGGAACTTCAAACCGGCACTTGGTAACATACTGAGAAAACAGAATAAATGTTTCTCCTGCAAACCGTTCCCTTTGTGATAAATGAACGAAATTCTCTCCACATGCTCAGTTCAGTGAGATAAGTGTGTGTGAAATCCGTCCTTCACCTAGTTTGTTGGGAACACAAAGTTTCCTATCAGATGCAAACTACACTCTATACGTATATGTGGTTATGTACTAGTTCGGAATCGATTTTACAGTGAAAACTGCAGGAAATTCAAACATGCACTTGGAAACAGACTGAGAAACCAGAGTAAAAGTTTATGCGGCAAACTGTTCCTTTTGTGCTAGATGAACGAATGTCTCTCCAAATGCTCATTTCTGAAAGATAAGTGTGTGTGAAAGCCGCACTTCAGCTAGCTTGTTGGGAACACAAAGTTTCTTTTCAGTTGCAAACTATACCACATACATATATATGGGGTGGTAATAGATCCAACTCGGTTTTACAGTGAATACTGCAAGAACTTCAAATAGGCACTAGGAAACAGACTGAGAAAGCAGAGTAAAATTTGTCTTGCAACCAGTTCCCTTTGTGGTAAATGAATGAAATTCCCTCCACATACTCATTTCTGAGAGATAAGTGTTTGTGAAAGCCGTACTTCATGTAGCTTGTTGGGAACACAAAGTTTATTTTAATATGCAAACTACACTCCTTATATGTATATGGGAGGTACTATCTCCAACAAGGTTTTACAGTGAAAAGTGCAGGAAATTCAAACCGGCAGTAGGAAACATACTGAGAAACCAGAGGAAAAGTTTCCCCTCCAACCCGTTCAATTAGTTCTAGATGAACAAAATTATCCCCACATGCTCAGTTCTGAGAGATAAATGTGATTGAAAGCCGTCCTTCACTTAGCTTGTTGGGCACACAAAGTTTCTTTTCAGTTGCAAACTACACTCCATACATATATATGGGGAGGGACAAGCTCCGACTCGATTTTAAAGTGAAAACTGCAGGAACTTTAAACCGGCACTAGGAATCAGGCTGAGAAACCATAGTAAAAATTTCTCATGCAACCCGTTCCCATTGTGCTAGATGAACGAACGTCTTCTCCACATGCTCAGTTTTGAGAGATAAGTGTTTGAGAAAGCCGTAATTCACCTAGCTTTTTGGAACACAAAGTTTCCTTTCAGGTGCAAACAACTCTCCAAAAATATATGTGGGTTTGTACTGGTACTGAATCGTATTTACAGTGAAAACTGCAGGAACTTCAAAAGGGCACTAGGAAACAGACTGAGAAACCAGAATAAAAGTTTCTCCTGCAAACCGTTACCTTTGTGCTAGATGAACGAACGTCTCCCCACATGCTGAGTTCTGAGAGATAAATGTGTGCAAAGCCGTCCTTCAACTAGCTTTTTGGGAACACAAAGTTTCTTTTCAGTTGCATACTCAACTCCATACATATATATGGGGAGGTACCAGCTCCAACACGGTTTTACAGTGAATTCTGTAGGAACTTCATACAGGCCCTAGGAAACAAACTGAGAATACAGTGTAATAGTTGCACCTGCAACCCGTTCCCTTTGTGATAGATGAACGAACGTCTCTCCACATGCTCATTTCTGAGAGATAAGTGTGTGTGAAAGCCGTATTTCACCTAGCTTTTTGGGAACTCAAAGTTCTTTTCAGTTGCAAATTCCAATCCATACATATATACAGGTAATTACTAGCTCCAACACGTTTTTACAGTGAAAATTGCAGGAACTTCAAACCGGCACTTGGAAATAGACTGAGAAACCAGAGTAAAAGTTTCTCCTGCAACCCGATCCCTTTGTGCTGGATGAACGAAAGTCTCTACACATGCTCATTTCTGAGAACTAATTGTGTGTGAAAGCCGTCCTTCACCTAGCTTGTTGGGAACACAAAGTTCTTTCAGTTGCAATCTCTACTACATACATATATATTGGGTGGTACTAGCTCTAACACGGTTTTACAGTGAACACTGTAGGAACTTCAAACCGGCACTAGGAAACTGTCTGAGAAACCAGAGTAAAATTTTCACCTGCAAAAGTTTCCCTTTGTGCTAGATGAACGAACGTCTCTCCACATGCTGTGTTCTGAGATATAATTGTGTGTGAAAGCCGTCCTTCACCCAGCTTGTTGAAACTCAAAATTTCTTTTCAGTTGCAAACTCCACTCCATATATTTATATGGGGAGGTACTAGCTCCAACACGGTTTTATAGTGAACACTGCTGGAACTTCAAACCGGAACTAGGAAACAGACTGAGAATCCAGAGTAAATGTTTCTGCAGCAAACCCTACAATTTGTGCTAGATGAACGAACGTCTCTCCACATGCTCAGTTTTGAGATATAATTGTGTGTGAAAGCCGTCCTTCACCTAGCTTGTTGGGAACTCAAAGTTTCTTTTCAGTTTTCAAACTCCACACCATACATATATATGGGGAGGAACTAGCTCCAACACGGTTTTACAGTGAACACTGCAGGAACTTCAAACCGGCACTAGGAAGCTGACTGAGAAACCAGAGTAAATCTTTCCCCTGCAACACGTTCCCTTTATCGCTAGATGAACGAACGTCTCTCCACATGCTCAGTTCTGAGAGATAAGTGTGTGTGAAAGCTGTCCTTCCACCAGCTTGTTGGGAACTCAAAGTTTCTTTTCAGTTGCAAACTCCAATCCATACATATAAATGGGGAGGTACTAGCTCCAACACGTTTTTACAGTGAAAAATGTAGGAACTTCAAACTGGCACTATGAAACAGACTGAGAAACCAGAGTAAAAGTTTCTCCTGCAACCCTTTCCCTTTGTGGTAAATGAACGAACGTCTCTCCACATGCTCAGTTCTGAGAGTTAAGTGTGTCTGAAAGCCGTCCTTCACCTAGCTTGTTGGGATCACAAACTTTCTTTTCAGTTGCAAAGTCCAATCCATATATATATATGGGGAGGTACTAGCTCCAAAACGGTTTTACAGTGAACACTGCAGGAAATTAAAACAGGCACTAGGAAGCAGACTGAGAAACCAGAGTAAAAGTTTCTCCAGCAACAGGTTCATTTTGTGCTAGATGAACGAACGGCTCTCCACATGCTCAGTTCTGAGAGATAAGTGGGTGTGAAAGCCGTCGTTCACATAGCTTGTTTGGAACACAAAGTTTGTTTTCAATAGCAAACTCCACTGCATACATATATATGGGGGGTACTAGGTCCAACACGGTTTTACAGTGAACACTGCAGGAACTTCAAATTGGCACTAGGAAACAGACTGAGAAACCAGAGTAAAAGTGATTCCTGCTAACCGTTCCCTTTGTGCTAGATGAACGAATGTCTCTCCACATGCTAAGTTCAGATATTTAAGTGTGTGTGGAAGCCGTCATTCACCTAATTTGTTGGGAACACAAAATTTCTTTTCAGTTGCAAACTCCATTCCATACATAAATATGGGGAGGTACTAGCTCCAACTCGGTTGTACAGTGAAAACTGCAGGAAATTCAAACCGGCACTAGGAAACAGTCTTAGAAACCAGAGTAAAAATTTCTCCTGCTACCCGTTCATTTTGTGCTAGATGAACGAACGTCTCTCCACATGCTCAGTTCTGAGGCTTATGTGTGTTTGAAAGCCGTCCTTCACCTAGCTTGTTGGGAACACAAACTTTCTTTTCAGTTGCCAAGTCCACTCCATACCTGTATATATTGGGATGTATTAGCTCCAACACTCTAAACAGAGAACAATGCAGGAACGTCAAACCGGAACTTGGAAACAGACTGAGAATGCAGAGTAAAATTTCTCCTGCAACCCGTTCCCTTTGCGCTAGATGAACGAAAGTCTCTCTACATGCTAAGTTCTGAGAGATACGTGTGTGTGAAAGCCGTCCTTCAACTAACTTGTTGGGAAATCAAAGTTTCTTTTCAGTTGCAAAGTCCAATCCATATATATATATGGGGAGGTACTAGCTCCAACACGGTTTTACCGTGAACACTGCAGGAAATTAAAACAGGCACTAGGAATTAGATTGAGAAAGCAGAGTAAAAGTTTCTCCAGCAACAGGTTCCTTTTGTGCTAGATGAACGAACGTCGCTCCACATGCTCAGTTCTGAGAAATAAGTGTGTGTGAAAGCCGTCGTTCTCATATCTTGTTGGGAACACAAAGTTTCTTTTCAGTAGCAAAATCCACTGCATACATATATATGGTGGGGTACTAGGTCCAACACGGTTTTACAGTGAACACTGCAGGAACATCAAATTGGCACTAGGAAACAGACTGAGAAACCAGAGTAAAAGTGATTCCTGCTACCTGTTCCCATTGTGCTAGATGAACTAACGTCTCTCCACATGCTAATTTCAGATATTTAATTGTGTGTGGAAGCCGTACTTGACCTAATTTGTTTGGAACACAAAATTTCTTTTCAGTTGCATACTCCATTCCATGCATATATATGGGGAGGTACAAGCTCCAAAACGTTTTTACAGTGAAAACTGCAGGAACTTCAAACCGGCACTAGGAAACAGACTTAGAAAACAGAGTAAAAATTTCTCCTGCAAACCGTTCCTTTTGTGTTAGATGAACGAACGTCTCTCCACATGCTCAGTTATGAGGGTTAAGTGTGTGTGAAAGCCGTCCTTCACCTAGCTTGTTTTGAACACATAGTTTCTTTTCATTTGCAAACTCCTCTCCATACGTGTATATATTGGGAGGTACTATCTCGAACACGCTATTACAGAGAACAATGCAGGAACTTCAAACCCACACTTGGAAACAGACTTAGAAACCAGAGTAAAAGATTCACCTGCAACCCGTTACCTTTGTGCTAGATGAACGAAATTCTCTCCACATGCTTAGTTCTGAGAGATAAGTGTGTGTGAAAGCCGTCCTTTACCTAGCTTGTTGGGAACTCAAAGTTTCTTTTCAGTTGCAAACTCCACTCCATACATATATATGTGGTGGTACTAGCTCCAACTATGTTTTACAGTGAACAATGCAGGAACTTCAAACCGGCACTAGGAAACAGACTGAGAAAACAGAGTAAAAATTTCTCCTGCAACACTTTCCCTTTGTGCTAGATGAACGAACGTCTCTCCACATGCTCAGTTCTGAGAGATAAGTGTATGTGAAAACCGTCCTTCACCTAGCTTGTTGGGAACTCAAAGATTCTTATCAGTTGCAAACTCCTCTCCATACATATATATGGGGAGGTACAAGCTCCAACACGGTTTTACAGTGAAAACTGCAGGAAATTCAAACAGGCACTATGAAACAGACTTAGATACCGTAGTAATAATTACTCCTGCAACCCGTTCCTTTTGTGCTAGATGAACGAAATTTTCCCCACATGCTCAGTTCAGAGAGTTAAGTGTGTGTGAAAGCCGTCCTTCATATAGCTTGTTTGGAACACAAATTTTATTTTCATTTGCAAACTCCACTCCATACGTGTATATAATGTGGGGTACAAGCTCCAACACGCTATTACAGAGAACAATGCAGGTACTTCAAATCGGCACTTGGAAACACACTGAGAAAAAAGAGAATATTTTCTCCTGCAACAAGTTCCCTTTGTGCTAGGTGAACGAACGTCTCTCCACATGCTAAGTTCTGAGAGATAAGTGTGTGTGAAAACCGTCGTTCACCTAGCTTGTTGGGAATACATAGTTTCTTTTCATTTTCATACTCCAATCCATACATATATATGGGCAGGTACTAGCTCCAACACTGTTTTACAGTGAACACTGCAGGAAATTCAAACCGGCACTAGGAAACAGACTGAGAAACCAGAGTTAAAGTTTCTCCGGCAACCTGTTCCCTTTGTGCTAGACGAACGAAAGTCTCTCTACATGCTGTGTTCTGAGAGATAAGTGTGTGAGAAAACTGTCCTTCCCCTAGCTTGTTGGGAACACAAAGTTTCTTTTCAGTTGCATACTCCACTCCATACATATATATGGGCAGGTACTAGCTCCAACTCGGTTTTACAGTGAAAACTGCAGGAACTTCAAACCGGCACTAGGAAACAGTCTGTGAAACCAGAGCAATAGTTGCTCCTGCAAAACTTTCCCTTTGTGGTAGATGAACGAAGGTCTCTCCACATGCTCAGTTCTGAGAGATAAGTGTGTGTGAAAGCCGTCCTTCACCTAGTTTGTTGGGAACACAAAGTTTCTTTTCAGTTGCAATCTCCACTCCATGCGTGTATATATTAGGTGGTACTAGCTCCAACACGCTATTACTGAGAACAGTGCAGGAACTTCAAACGGGCACATGGAAACATACTGAGAAACCAGAGTAAAAGTTTCTCCTGCAACAGGTTCCCTTTGTGCTAGATGAACGAACGTCCCTCCACATGCTGAGTTCTGAGAGATAAGTGTGTGTGAAAGCCGTCCTTCCCCTAGCTTGTTGTTAACACAAATTTTCTTTTCAGTTGCAAACTCAACTCCATAAATATATATGGGGAAGTACTAGCTCCAACATGATTTTACAGTCAACAATGCATGAACTTCAACCCGGCACTAAGAAACAGACTGAGAAACCAGAGTAAAAGTTTCTACTGCAACCCGTTCCCGTTGTGCTAGATGAACGAACGTCTCTGCACATGCTCAGCTCTGAGAGATAAGTGTGTGTGAAAGCCGTCCATCACATAGCTTGTTGGGAACACAAAGTTTCTTTTCAGTTGCAAACTCCACTGCATACATATACATGGGGTGGTACTAGCTCCAACACGGTTTTACAGTGAACACTGCAGGAACTTCAAACTGGCACTAGGAAACAGACTGAGAAACCAAGTTAAAAGTTGCACTTGCTACCCGTTCCATTTGTGCTAGATGAACGAACGTCTCTCCACATGCTCATTTCAGATAGATAAGTGTGTGTGAAAGCCGTCCTTCACCTAATTTGTTGGGAACAGAAAATTTCTTTTCAGTTGCAAACTCCATTCCACATATATATATGGGGAGGTACTAGCTCCAAATCGGTTTTACAGTGAAAACTGGAGGAAATTGAAACCGGCACTAAAAGCAGACTGAGAAACCAGAGTAAATGTTTCTCCTGCAACACGTTCCCTTTGTGCTAGATGAACGAACGTCTCCCCACATGCTCAGTTCTGAGAGATAAGTGTGTCTGAAAGCCGTCCTTCACCTAGCTTGTTGGGATCGCAAACTTTCTTTTCATTTGCAAACTCCAATCTATATATATATATGGGGAGGTAATAGCTCCAACACTGTTTTACGGAGAACATTTCAGGAAATTAAAACAGGCACTAGGAAACAGACTGAGAAACAAGAGTAAAAGTTTCTCCAGCCACAGGTTCCGTTTGTGCTAGATGAACGAACGTCTCTCCACATGCTCAGTTCTGAGAGATAATTGTGTGTGAAAGCCCTCCATCACATAGCTTGTCGTGAACACAAAGATTCTTTTCAGTTGCAAACTCCACTGCATACATATATATGGGGTGGAACTAGCTCCAACACCGTTTTACAGTGAACACTGCAGGAACTTCAAATTGGCACTAGGAAACAGACTGAGAAAATTATGTAAAATTTGCACTTGCTAACCGTTCCATTTGTGCTAGATAACGAAAGTCTCTCCACATGCTAATTTCAGATAGTTAAGTGTGTGTGAAAACCGTCCTTCAACTAATTTGTTGGGAACACAAAATTTCTTTTCAGTTGCAAACTCCATTCCATATATATATATGGGGAGGTACTATCTCCAACACGGTTTTACAGTGAACACTGCAGGAACTTCAAATCGGCACTAGGAAACAGACTGAGAAACCAGAGAAATAGTTTCTCCTGCAACCCGTTCCCTTTTTGCTAGATGAACGAACGTCTCTCCACATGCTCAGTTCTGAGAGGTAAGTGTGTGTTAAAGCCGTACTTCACCTAGCTTGTTGGGAACACAAAGTTTCTTTTCAGTTGAAAACCCCACTCCATACATATATATGGGGAGGTACTAGCTCCAACACGGTTTTTCAGTGAACATTGAAGGAAATTCAAAAAAGCACTAGGAAACAGCCCGGGAAACCAGAGTAAAAGTTTCTCCTTCAACCCGTTCCATTTGTGCTAGATGAACGAACGTCTCTCCATATGCTCAGTTCTGAGAGTTAAGTGTGTGTGAAAGCCGTCCTTCACCTAGCTTGTTGGGATCACAAACTTTCTTTTCAGTTGCAAACTCCAATCCATACATTTTTATGGGTAGGTACCAGCTCCAACACGTTTTTACAGTGAACACTGTAGTAAATTAAAACAGGCACTAGGAAACAGATTGAGAAAACAGAGTAAAATTTCTCCTGCAACAGGTTCCCTTTGTGCTAGATGTACGAACATCCCTCCACATGCTGATTTATGAGAGATAAATGTTTGTGAAAGCCGTCCTTCACCTACCTTGTTGGGAACGCAAAATTTCTTTTAAGTTGCAAACTCCAATCCACACATATAAATGGGGAGGTAGTAGCTCCAACACGATTTTACAGTGAAAAATGCAGGAACTTCAAACCGGCACTAGGAAACAGACTGAGAAACCAGAGTAAAAGTTTCTCCTGCAAACCGATCCCTTTGTGCTAGATGAACGAACATCTCTCCACATGCTCAGTTCTGAGAGATAAGTGTGTCTAAAAGCCGTCCTTCACATAGCTTGTTGGGATCACAAACTTTCTTTTCAGTTGCAAACTCCAATCCATACATATATATGGGGAGGTACTAGCTCCAACACGGTTTTATAGTGAACACTGTAGTAAATTAAAACAGACACTAGGAAACAGACTGAGAAACCAGAGTAAAAGTTTCTCCAGCAACAAGTTCCCTTTGTGCTAGGTGAACGAAAGTCGCTCCACATGCTCAGTTCTGAGGGATAAGTGTGTGTGTAAGCCGTCTTCACCTAGCTTGTTGGGAAAACAAACTTTCTTTTCAGTTGCAAACTCTATTCCATAAATACATATGGGGAGGTACTAGCTCCAACTCGGTATTACAGTGAAAACTGCAGGAACTTCAAACCGGCACTAGGAAACAGACTGATTAAACAGAGTAAAAGTTTCTCCTGCAACAGGTTGCCTTTGTGCTAGATGAAAGAAAACCTCTCCACATGCTGAGTTCTGAGAGATAAATGTTTGTGAAAGCCGTCCTTCACCTAGCTTGTTGAAACTCAATAATTCTTTTCAGTTGCAAACTCCACTCCATATATTTTTATGGGGAGGTAGTAGATCCAGCACGGTTTTACAATGAACACTGCTGGAACTTCCAACCGGAACTAGGAAACAGACTGGGAATCCAGAGTAAATGTTTCTCCAGCAAACCGTACCTTTTGTGCTAGATGAACGTATGTCTCATCACATGCTGAGTTCTGATAGATAAGTGAGTGCGAAAGCCTTACTTCAACTAGCTTGTTGGGAACACATAGTTTCTTTTCAGTTGCAAACTCCACACCATACATATATATTGGGAGTTAGAAGCTCCAACACGATTTTGCAGTGAACACTGCAGGAACTTCAAACCGGCACTTGGAATCAGACTGAGAAACCATAGTAAAAGTTTCTCCTGCAACCCGTTCAGTTTGTGCTAGATGAACGATCGTCTCTCCACATGCTCAGTTCTGAGATATAATTGTGTGTGAAAAGTGTCCTTCACCTAGCTTGTTGGGAACTCAAAGTTTCTTTTCAGTTGCAAACTCCACACCATACATATATATGGGGAGGTACTAGCTCCAAATCGGTTTTACAGTGAACACTGCAGGAACTTCAAACCGGCACTAGGAAGCATACAGAGAAACCAGAGTAAGAGTTTCCCCTGCAACACGTTCCCTTTGTGCTAGATGAACGAACATCTCACCACATGCTCAGTTCTGAGAGATAATTGTGTGTGAAAGCCTCCCTTCACCTTGCTTGTTGGGACTCAACGTTTCTTTTCAGGTTCAAACACCACTCCATACATATATATGGGGAGGTAATAGCTCCAATACCGTTTATACAGTGAAAATTGCAGGATCTTCAAACCGGCACTAGGAAACAGACTAAGAAACAAGAGTAATTGTTTGTCCTCCAACCCGTTACATTTGTGCTAGATGAATAAACGTCTATCCACATGCTCATGTCTGAGAGATAATTGTGTGTGAAAGCCATCTTTCACCTAGCTTGTTGGGAACTCAAAGTTTCTTTTTATTTGTAAACTCGACTCCATACATATATAAGGGTAGGTACTAGGAAAAACTCTGTTTATACAGTGAAAACTGCAGGAAATTCAATCCGGCACTAGGAAACAGACTGCGAAACCAGAGTAAAAGTTTCTCCTGCAACACGTTCAATTTGTGCTAGATGAACGGACGTCTCTCCACATGCTCAGTTCAGAGAGATAAGTGTGTGTGAAAGCCGTACTTCAACTAGCTTGTTGGGTACTCAAACTTTCTTTTCAGGTGCAAACTCCACTCCATACATATATATGTGGAGGTACTAGCTCCAACAGGCTTTTACAGTGAACAATGCAGGAAGTTCAAACAGGCACTAGGAAACAGACTGAGAATCCACAGTAAAAGTTGCTCCTGCTACCCTTTCCCTTTGTGCGAGATGAACGAACGTCTCCCCACATGCTCAATTCAGATATATAAGTGTGTGTGAAAGCCGTCCTTCACCTAGCTTGTTGGGAACACAAAGTTTCTTTTCAGTTGCAAACTCCTTTCCATACATATATATGGGGAGGTACTAGCTAAACCTCGGTTCTACAGTTATAACTGCAGGAACTTCAAACCGGCACTAGAAAGAGACTGAGAAACCAAAGTAAAAGTTTTTCCTGCAACCCGTTCCCATTGTTCTAGATGAACGAAAGTCTCTCCACATGCTCAGTTCTCAGAGATAATTGTGTGTGAAAGCCGTCCTTCACATAGGTTGTTGGGAACACAAAGTTTCTTTTCAGTTGCCAACTCTACTCCATACATATATATGGGGAGGTACTAGCTCCAACACGGTTTTACTGTGAACACTGTAGGAACTTCAAACAGGCCCTAGGAAACAGACAGAGAAACAAAAGTTAATGTTTGCCTGCAAACCGTTCCCTTTGTGCTAGATGAACGAACGTCTCTCCACATGCTAAGTTCTGAGAGATAAGTGTGTGTGAAAGCCGTCTTTAACCTAGTTGGTTGGGAACACAAAGTTTCTTTTCATTTGCAAAGTGCACACCATAAGTGTATATATTGGGTGGTACTAGCTCCAACACGCTATTACTGAGAACAATGCAGGAACTTCAATTCGGCACATGGAAACAGACTGAGAAACCAGAGTAAAAGTTTCTCCTGCAACAGGTTCCCTTTGTGCTAGATGAACGAACGTCTCTCCACATGCTCACTTCTGAGAGATAAGTGTGTGTGAAAGCCGTCCTTAACCTAGCTTGTTGGGAACTAAAACATTCTTTTCAGTAGCAAACTCCACTCCATACATATATATGGGGAGGTACTAGCTCCAACACTGTTTTACAGTGATCACTGCAGGAAGTTCAAACAGGCACTAGGAAAAAGAATGAGAAACCCGTGTAAAAGTTTCTCCTGCAATCCGTTCCTTTTGTGCTAAATGAACGAAATTCTCTCCACAAGATCAGTTCTGAGAGTTAAGTGTGTGTGAAAGCCGACCTTCACCTAGGTTGTTGGGAACACAAAGTTTCTTTTCATTTGCAAAGTCCACTCCATACCTGTATATATTGGTAGGTACAGGCTCCAAAACTCTATTACAGAGAACAATGCAGGAACTTCAAACTGGAACTTGGAAACAGACTGAGAAACCAGAGTAAAAGTTTCCCCTGCAATCCGTTCCCTTTGTGCTAGATGAACGAAAGTCTCTCCACATGATAAGTTCTGAGAGATAATTGTGTGTGAAAGCCGTCCTTCACCTAGCTTGTTGGGAAATCAAAGTTTCTTTTCAGTTGCAAACTCCAATCCATACATATATATGGGGAGGTACTAGCTCCAAAACTGTTATTCAGTGAACATTGCAGGAAATTCAAACAAGCACTAGGAAACAGACTGAGAAACCAGAGTAAAAGTTTCTCCTGCAACCCGTTCCATTTGTGCTAGATGAACGAACATCTCTCCACATGCTGAGTTCTGAGAGTTAAGTGTGTGTGAAAGCCGTCCTTCACCTAGCTTGTTGGGATCACAAACTTTCTTTTCAGTTGCAAACTTCATCCATACATATATATTGGGAGGTACTTGCTCCAATTCGGTTTATACAGTGAAAACTGCAGGAAATTCAATCCGATAGTACGAAACATACTGAGAAACCAGAGTAAAAATTCCTCCTGCAACCAGTTCCATTTGTGCTAGATGAACGGACGTCTCTGCACATGCTCATTTCTGAGAGATAAGTGTGTGTGAAAGCCATCCGTCACATAGCTTGTTGGAAACTCAAAGTTTCTTTTCAGTTGCAAACTCCACGCCAAACATATATATGGGGAGGTACTAACTCCAACTCGGATTTACAGTGAAAACTGCAGGAATTTCAAACCGGCACTAGGAAACAGACTGAGAAACCAGAGTAAATGTTTCTCCTGCAAACCGTTCCCTTTCTGCTAGATGAACGGACGTCTCTCCACATGCTCATTTCTGAGAGATAAGTCTGTGTGAATGCCGTCCTTCACATAGCTTGTTGGGAACACAAATATTCTTTTCAGTTGCAATCTCTACTCCATACATTAATATGGGGAGGTACTAGCTCCAACACGGTTTTACAGTAAACACTGTAGGAACTTCAAACCGGCACTAGGAAACAGACTGAGAAACCAGAGTAAAATTTTCATCTGCAAAAGTTTCACTTTGTGGTAGATGAACGAACGTCTCTCCACATGCTGAGTTCTAAGAGATAAGTGTGTGTGAAAGCCGTCCTTCACCTAGCTTGTTGGGAACTCAAAGTTTCTTTTCAGTTGCAAACTCCACACCATACATATATATGGGGTGGTACTAGCTCCAACTCGGTTTTACAGTGAACACTGCAGGAACTTCAAACCGGAACTAGGAAACAGACTGAGAAACCAGAGTATATGTTTCTCCTGCAACCCGTTCCCTTTGTGCTAGATGAACGAACGTCTCTACACATGCTAAGTTCTGAGAGATAAGTGTGTGTGAAAGCCGTCCTTAAGCTAGCTTAAAGGGAACAAAATGATTGTTTTCAGTTGCAAACTCCACTCCATACATATATATGGGGAGGTACTAGCTCCAACACTGTTTTACATTGAACACTGCAGGAAATTCAAACAGGCAGTAGGAAAAAAATGAGAAACCAGTGTAAAAGTTTCTCCTGCAACCCGTTCCTTTTGTGCTAAATGAACGAAATTCTCTCCACAAGATCAGTTCTGAGAGTTAAGTGTGTGAGAAAGCCAACCTTCACCTAGCTTGTTGGGAACACAAAGTTTCTTTTCATTTGCAAAGTCCACTCCATACCTGTTTATATTGGGAGGTACAGGCTCCAACACTCTATTACAGAGAACAATGCAGGAACTTCAAACTGAAACTTGGAAACAGACTGAGAAACCAGAGTAAAAGTTTCCCCTGCAATCCGTTCCCTTTGCGCTAGATGAACGAAAGTCCCTCCACATGCTAAGTTCTGAGAGATAATTGTGTGTGAAAGCCGTCCTTCACCTAGCTTGTTGGGAACTCAAAGTTTCTTTTCAGTTGCAAACTCCACACCATACATATATATGGGGAGGTACTAGCTCCAACTCGGTTTTACAGTGAACAATGCAGGAACTTCAAACCGGCACTAGGAAACAGACTGAGAAACCAGAGTATATGTTTTTCCTGCCACCCGTTTCCTTTGTGCTAGATGAATGAACGTCTCTCCACATGCTAAGTTCTGAGAGATAAGTGTGTGTGAAAGCCGTCCTTAAGCTAGCTTAAAGGGAAGAAAATGATTGTTTTCAGTTGGAAACTCCACTCCATACATATATATGGGGAGGTACTAGCTCCAACACTCTTTTACAGTGAACACTGCAGGAACTTCAAACAGGCACTAGGAAAAAGAATGAGAAAGCAGTGTAAAAGTTTCTCCTGCAACCCGTTCATTTTGTGCTAGATGAACGAAATTCTCTCCACAAGATCAGTTCTGAGAGTTAAGTGTGTGTGAAAGCCGACCTTCACCTAGCTTGTTGGGAACACAAAGTTTCTTTTCATTTGCAAAGTCCACTCCATACCTGTATATATTGGGAGGTACAGGCTCCAACACTCTATTACAGAGAACAATGCAGGAACTTCAAACTGTAACTTGGAAACAGACTGAGAAACCAGAGTTAAGGTTTCTCCTGCAACCCGTTCCCTTTGTGCTAGATGAACGAAAGTCTCTCCACATGCTAAGTTCTGTGAGATAATTTTTTGTGAAAGCCGTCCTTCACCTAGCTTGTTGGGAAATCAAAGTTTCTTTTCAGTTGCAAACTCCATTCCATACATATATATGGGGAGGTACTAGCTCCAAAACTGTTATTCAGTGAACATTGCAGGAAATTCAAACAAGCACTAGGAAACAGACTGAGAAACCAGAGTAAAAGTTTCTCCTGCAACCCGTTCCATTTGTGCGAGATGAACGAACGTCTCTCCACATGCTGAGTTCTGAGAGTTAAGTGTGTGTGAAAGCCGTCCTTCACCTAGCTTGTTGGGATCACAAACTTTCTTTTCAGTTGCAAACTTCATCCATACATATATATTGGGGGTTACTAGCTCCAATTCAGTTTATACAGTGAAAACTGCAGGAAATTCAATCCGATACTACGAAACAGACTGAGAAACCAGAGTAATAATTCCTCCTGCAACCCGTTCCATTTGTGCTAGATGAACGGATGTCTCTCCACATGCTCATTTCTGAGAGATAAGTGTGTGTGAATGCCGTCCTTCAAATAGCTTGTTGGGAACTCAAAGTTTCTTTTCAGTTGCAAACTCCACTCCCTGCATATATATGGGGAGGTACTAACTCAAACACGGTTTTACAGTGAACACTGCAGGAATTTCAAACCGGCACTAGGAAACAGCCTGAAGAACCAGAGTAAATGTTTCTCCTGCAACCCGTTCCATTTCTGCTAGATGAACGAAAGTCTCTCCACATGCTCAGTTCTGAGAGATAAGTGTGTGTGAAAGCCGCCCTTAAACTATCTTAAAAGGAACATAATGTTTCTTTTCAGTGGCAAACTCCATTCCATACATATATATGGGGAGGTACTAGCTCCAACACTGTTTTACAGTGAACACTGCAGGAACATCAAACCGGCACTAGGAAAAAGACTGAGAAACCAGAGTAAAAATTTCTCCTGCAACTCGTTCCCTTTGTGCTAGATGAACGAACGTCTCCCCACATGCTGAGTTCTGAGAGTTAAGTGTGTCTGAAAGCCATCCTTCACCTAGCTTTTTGGGATCACAAACTTTCTTTTCAGTTGCAAACTCCAATGCATACATATATATGGGGTGGTACTAGATCCAACACGGATTTACAGTGAACACTTCAGGAAATTAAAACAGGCACTAGTAATCAGACTGAGAAACCAGAGTAAAAGTTTCTCCAGCAAAAGTTTCCCTTTGTGCTAGATGAACGAACGTCTCTCCACATGCTCAGTTCTGAGAGATAAGTGTGTGTGAAAGCCGTCCATCACATAACTTGTTGGGAACACAAAGTTTCTTTTTAGTTGCAAACTCCTCTGCATACATATACATGGGGTGGTACTAGCTCCAACACGGTTTTACAGTGAACACTGCAGGAACTTCAAATTGGCACCAGGAAACAGACTGAGAAACCAAGGTAAAAATTGCACTTGCTACCAGTTCCATTTGTGCTAGATGAACGATCGTCTCTCCACATGCTCATTTCAGATAGATAAGTGTGTGTGAAAGCCGTCCTTCACCTAATTTGTAGGAAACACAAAATTTCTTTTCAGTTGCAAACTCCATTCCATATATATATATGGGGAGGTACTAGCTCTAACTCGGTTTTACAGTGAAATCTGCAAGAATTGAAACCGGCAGTAGAAGCAGACTGAGAAACAAAAGTAAAAGTTTTTCCTGCAACCCGTTCCCATTGTTCTAGATGAGCGAACGTATCCCCACATGCTCAGTTCTGAGAGTTAAGTGTGTCTGAAAGCCGTCCTTCACCTAGCTTGTTGGGATCGCAAACTTTCTTTTCATTTGCAAACTCCAATCCATATATATATATGGGGATGTAATAGCTCCAACACGGTTTTACGGAGAACACTTCAGGAAATTAAAACCGGCACTAGGAAACAGACTGAGAATCAAGAGTAAAAGTTTCTCCAGCAACAGGTTCCCTTTATGCTAGATGAAAGAACGTCTCTCCACATGCTCAGTTCTGAGAGATAAGTGTGTGTGAAAGCCCTCCATCACATAGCTTGTTGGGAACACAAAGTTTCTTTTCAGTTGCAATCTCCACTGCATACATATTTATGGGGTGGTACTAGCTCCAACACGGTTTTACAGTGAATACTGCAGGAACTTCAAATTGGCACCTGGAAACTGACTGAGAAAATAAGGTAAAATTTGCACTTGCTAACCCTTCCATTTGTGCTAGATGAACGAACGTCTCTCCACATGCTCATTTCAGATAGTTAAGTGTGTGTGAAAACCGTCCTTCAAATAATTTGTTGGGTACACAAAATTTCTTTTCAGTTGGAAACTCCATTCCATATATATATATGGGGTGGTACTAGCTCCAACACGGTTTTAGAGTGAACACTGCAGTAACTTCAACCCGGCACTAGGAAATAGACTGAGAAACCAGAGTAAAATTTTCACCTGCAACAGTTTCATTTTGTGCTAGATGAACGAACGTCTCTCCACATGCTGAGTTCTAAGAGATAAGTGTGTGTGAAAGCCGTCCTTCACCTAGATTGTTGGGAACACAAAGTTTCTTTTCAGTTGCAAACTCCACTCCATAAATATATATGGGTAGGTACTACCTCCAAAATGTTTTACTGTGAAATCTGCAGGAACTTCATACAGGCCCTTGGGAACATACTGAGAATCCAGAATAATATTTGCTCCTGCCACTCGTTCCCTTTGTGCAAGATGAACGAACGTCTATCCACATGCTCAGTTCTGAGGGATAAGTGTGTGTGAAAGCCGTCTTCACCTAGCTTGTTGGGAAAACAAACTTTCTTTTCAGTTGCAAACTCTATTCCATAAATACATATGGGGAAGTACTAGCTCCAACTCGGTATTACAGTGAACACTGCAGGAACTTCAAACCGGCACTAGGAAACAGACTGAGTAAACAGAGTAAAAGTTTGTCCTGCAACAGGTTGCCTTTGTGCTAGATGAAAGAAAATCTCTCCACATGCTGAGTTCTGAGAGATAAATGTTTGTGAAAGCTGTCCTTCACCTAGCTTGTTGAAACTCAAAATTTCTTTTCAGTTGCAAACTCCACTCCATATATTTATATGGGGAGGTAGTAGCTCCAGCACGGTGTTACAATGAACACTGCTGGAACTTCAAACCGGAACTAGGAAACAGACTGAGAATCCAAAGTAAAAGTTTCTCCAGCAAACCGTATCTTTTGTGCTAGATGAACGTACGTCTCTCCACATGCTGAGTACTGAGAGATAAGTGAGTGTGAAAGCCTTACTTCAACTAGCTTGTTGGGAACTCAAAGTTTCTTTTCAGTTGCAAACTCCACACCATACATATATATGGGGAGGTACTAGCTCCAACTCGGTTTTACAGTGAACACTGCAGAAACTTCAAACCGGCACTAGGAAGCATACTGAGAAACCAGAGTAAGAGTTTCCCCTGCAACACATTCCCTTTGTGCTAGATGAACGAACATCTCACCACATGCTCAGTTCTGAGAGATAATTGTGTGTGAAAGCCTCCCTTCACCTTGCTTGTTGGGACTCAACGTTTCTTTTCAGGTTCAAACACCACTCCATACATATATATGGGGAGGTAATAGCTCCAATACCGTTTATACAGTGAAAATTGCAGGATCTTCAAACCGGCACTAGGAAACAGACTAAGAAACAAGAGTAATTGTTTGTCCTCCAACCCGTTACATTTGTGCTAGATGAATAAACGTCTATCCACATGCTCATGTCTGAGAGATAATTGTGTGTGGAAGCCGTCTTTCACCTAGCTTGTTGGGAACTCAAAGTTTCTTTTTATTTGTAAACTCGAATCCATACATATATATGGGTAGGTACTAGGAAAAACTCTGTTTATACATTGAAAACTGCAGGAAATTCAATCCGGCACTAGGAAACAGACTGCGAAACCAGAGTAAAAGTTTCTCCTGCAACACGTTCAATTTGTGCTAGATGAACGGACGTCTCTCCACATGCTCAGTTCAGAGAGATAAGTGTGTGTGAAAGCCGTCCTTCAACTAGCTTGTTGGGTACTCAAACTTTCTTTTCAGTTGCAAACTCCACTCCATACATATATATGTGGAGGTACTAGCTTCAACAGGCTTTTACAGTGAACAATGCAGGAAGTTCAAACAGGCACTAGGAAACAACTGAAAATCAACAGTAAAAGTTGCTCCTGCTACCCTTACCCTTTGTGCTAGATGAACGAACGTCTCACCACATGCTCATTTCAGATATTTAAGTGTGTGCAAAAGCCGTCCTTCACCTAATTTGTTGGGAACACAAAATTTTTTTTCAGTTGCAAACTCCTTTCCATACATATATATGGGGAGGTAATAGCTAAACCTCGGTTCTACAGTGATAACTGCAGGAACTTCAAACCGGCACTAGAAAGAGAGTGAGAAACCAAAGTAAAAGTTTTTCCTGCAACCCGTTCCCATTGTTCTAGATGAACGAATGTCTCTCCTCATGCTCAGTTCTCAGAGATAATTGTGTGTGAAAGCCGTCCTTCACCTACCTTGTTGGGAACACAAAGTTTCTTTTCAGTTGCCAACTCTACTCCATACATATATATGGGGAGGTACTAGCTCCAACACGGTTTTACTGTGAACACTGTAGGAACTTCAAAGAGGCTCTAGGAAACAGACAGAGAAACAAAAGTTAATGTTTGCCTGCAACCCGTTCCCTTTGTGCTAGATGAACGAACGTCTCTCCACATGCTAAGTTCTGAGAGATAAGTGTGTGTGAAAGCCGTCTTTAACCTAGCTTGTTGGGAACACATAGTTTCTTTTCAGTTGCATACTCCACTCCATACATATATATGGGGAGGTACTATCTCCAACACGATTTTAAAGTGAACACTGCAGGAACTTCAAACCGGCACTAGGAAAAAGACTGAAAAACCAGAGAAAAAATTTCTCCTGCGACACGTACTTTTTGCTAGATGAACGAACGTCTCTTCACATGCTCAGTTCTGAGAGATAAGTTTGTGTGAATGCCGTACTTCACCTAGCTTGTTGAGAACACAAAGATACTTTTCATTTGAAAACTCCACTCCATACATATATATGGGGAGGTACTAGCTCCAACACGGATTTTCAGTGAACACTGCAGG
The DNA here is from genome assembly GCF_009834535.1 of Camelus ferus. Classification (NCBI taxonomy): domain Eukaryota; kingdom Metazoa; phylum Chordata; class Mammalia; order Artiodactyla; family Camelidae; genus Camelus; species Camelus ferus. The sequence goes on from NC_045707.1 coordinate 25,363,417, forward strand.
AAATTCAAACAATCACTAGGAAACAGACTGTGAAACCGGAGTAAAAGTTTCTCCTGCAACCCGTTCCATTTGTGCTAGATAACGAACGTCTCTCCACATGCTCAGTTCTGAGAGATAATCGTGTGTGAAAGCCTTTGTTCACATATCTTGTTGGGAACACAAGTTTTTTTTCAGTAGCAAACTCCACTGCATATATATATATGGGGGGGTTCTAGGTCCAACACGGTATTACAGTGAAAACTGCAGGAACTTCAAATTGGCACTAGAAATCAGTCTGAGAAACCAGAGTAAAAGTGATTCCTGCTACCCGTTCCCATTGTGCTAGATGAACGAACGTCTCTCCACATGCTAATTTCAGATATTTAAGTGTGTGTGGAAGCCGTCCTTCACCTAATTTGTTGGGAACACAAAATTTCTTTTCAGTTGCAAACTCCATTCCATACATATATATGGGGAGGTACTAGCTCCAACTCGGTTTTACAGTGAAAACAGCAGGAATTTTAAACCGGCACTAGGAAACAGACTTAGAAACCCGAGTAAAAATTTCTCCTGCTACCCGTTCCTTTTGTGCTAGATGAACGAACGTCTCTCCACATGCTCAGTTCTGAGACTTAAGTGTGTGTGAAAGCCGTCCTTCACCTAGCTTGTTGGGAACACAAAGTTCCTTTTCATTTGCAAAGTCCACACCATACCTGTATATATTGGGATGTACTAGCTCCAACACTCTATTACAGAGTACAATGCAGGAACTTCAAACCGGAACTTGGAAACAGACTGAGAAAGCAGAGTAAAAGTTTCTCCTGCAACCCGTTCCCTTTGTCCTAGATGAACGAAAGTCTCTGCACATGCTAAGTTCTGAGAGATAATTGTGTGTGAAAGCCGTCCTTCACCTAGCTTGTTGGGAAATCAAAGTTTCTTTTCAGTTGCCAACTCCACTCCATACATATATATGGGGAGTTACAAGCTCCAAAACTTTTTTACAGTGAAAACTGCAGGAACTTCAAACCGGCACTAGGAAACAGACTGAGAAACCAGAGAAAAAATTTCTCCTGCAAGCAGTTCCCTTTTTGCTAGATGAACGGACGTCTCTCCACATTCTCAGTTCTGAGAGTTAAGTGTGTGTGAAAGCCGTCCTTCACCTAGCTTGTTGGGATCAAAAACTTACTTTTCAGTTGCAAACTCCAATCCATACATATATATGTGGAGGTACTAGCTCCAACACTGTTTTACAGTGAACACTGCAGGAAATTAAAACATGCACTAGGAAACAGACTTAGAAACCAGAGTAAAAGTTTCTCCTGCAACATGTTCCTTTTGTGCCAGATGAAAGAACATCTCTCCACATGCTGATTTCCGAGAGATAAGTGTGTGTGAAAGCCGAACTTCACCTAGCTTGTTGGGAACTCAAAGTTTCTTTTCAGTTACAAACTCCAAACCATACATATATATGGGGTGGTACTAGCTCCAACACCGTTTTACAGTGAACACTGCAGGAACTTCAAACCGGCACTAGGGAACAGACTTAGAAACCAGAGTAATAATTTCTCCTGCAACCCGTTCCTTTTGTGCTAGATGAACGAACGTCTCTCCACATGCTCAGTTCTGAGAGATATGTGTGTGTGAAAGCCGTCCTTCACCTAGCTTGTTGGGAACACGAAGTTTCTTTTCATTTGCACACTCCACACCATACGTGTATAAATTGGGAGGTAATAGCTCCAACACGCTATTACTGAGAACAATGCAGGAATTTCAAACCGGCACTTGCAAACAGACTGAGAAAACAGCGTAAAAGTTTCTCCTGCAACAGGTTCCCTTTGTGCTAGATGAACGAACGTCTCTCCATATGCTGAGTTCTGAGAGATAAGTGTGTGTTAAAGCCGTACTTCACCTTGCTTTTGCGAACACAAAGTATCTTTTCACTTGAAAACTCCACTCCATACATATATATGGGGAGGTAGTATCTCCAAAACTTTGTTACCGTGAAAAATACATGAAATTCAAACCGGCACTAGGAAACAGACTGAGAAACCAGAGAAAAAGTTTCTCCTGCAAACAGTTCCCTTTTTGCTAGATGAACGAACGTCTCTCCATATTCTCAGTTCTGAGAGTTAAGTGTGTGTGAAAGCCATCCTTCACCTAGCTTGTTGGGAAATCAAAGTTTCTTTTAAGTTGCCAACTCCACTCCATACATATATATGGGGAGGTACAAGCTCCAAAACGTTTTTACAGTGAAAACTGCAGGAACTTCAAACCGGCACTAGGAAACAGCCTGAGAAACCTGAGAAAAAGTTTCTCTTGCAAGCAGTTCCCTTTTTGCTAGATGAACGAACGTCTCTCCACATTCTCAGTTCTGAGAGTTAAGTGTGTGTGAAAGCCGTCCTTCACCTAGCTTGTTGGGATCAAAAACTTACTTTTCATTTGCAAACTCCAATCCATATATATATATGTGGAGGTACTAGCTCCAACACTGTTTTACAGTGAACACTGCAGGAAATTAAAACATGCACTAGGAAACAGACTTAGAAACCAGAGTAAAAGTTTCTCCTGCAACATGTTCCCTTTGTGCTAGATGAAAGAACGTCTCTCCACATGCTGATATCTGAGAGATAAGTGAGTGTGTAAGCCGAACTTCACCTCGCTTGTTGGGAACTCATAGTTTCTTTTCAGTTACAAACTCCAAACCATACATATATATGGGGTGGTACTAGCTCCAACACCGTTTTACAGTGAACACTGCAGGAACTTCAAACTGGCACTAGGAAGCAGACTGAGAAACCAGAGTAAAAGTTTCTACTGCAACCCGTTCCCTTTGTGCTAGATGAATGAACGTCTCTCCACATGCTCAGTTCTGAGAGATAAGTGTGTGTGAAAACCGTCCTTCACCTAGCTTGTTGGGAACTCAAAGATTCTTATCACTTGCAAACTCCACTCCATACATATATATGGGGAGGTACAAGCTCCAACACGATTTTACAGTGAAAACTACAGGAACTTCAAACCGGCACTATGAAAAAGTCTTAGATACCGAAGTAATAATTACTCCTGCAACCCGTTCCTTCTGTGCTAGTTGAACGAAATTTTCTCCACATGCTCAGTTCAGTGATTTAAGTGTGTGTGAAAGCCGTCCTTCACATGGTTTGTTGGGAAGACAAATTTTCTTTTCATTTGCAAACTCCACTCCATACGTGTATATATTCTGAGGTACAAGCTCCAACACGCTAATACAGAGAACAATGCAGGTACTTCAAAATGGCACTTGGAAACACACTGAGAAAGCAGAGAATAGTTTCTCCTGCAACAAGTTCCCTTTGTGCTAGATGAACGAACTTCTCTCCACATGCTAAGTTCTGAGAGATAAGTGTGTGTGAAAGCCGTCCTTCACCTAGCTTGTTGGGAACACATAGTTTCTTTTCATTTTCATAGTCCACTCCATATATATATATGTGGAGGTACTAGCTCCAACACGGTTTTTCAGTGAACACTGCAGGAAATACAAAAAAGCACTAGGAAACAGACTGAGAAACCAGAGTAAAAGTTTCTCCTGCATACCATTCCATTTGTGCTAAATGAACAAACGTCTCTCCACATGCTGATTTCTGAGACATAAGTGTGTGTGAAAGCCGTCCTTCACCCAGCTTGTTGGGAACTCAAATTTTCTTTTCAGTTGCATACTCCTATCCATACATATATATGGGCAGGTTCTAGCTCCAACACGGTTTTTACAGTGAACACTGCAGGAAATTCAAACCGGCACTAGTAAACAGACTGAGAAACCAGAGTAAAAGTTTCTCCTGCAACCTGTTCCCTTTGTGCTAGATGAACGAAAGTCTCTCCACATGCTGTGTTCTGAGAGATAAGTGTGTGTGAAAACCGTCCTTCCCCTAGCTTGTTGGGAACACAAAGATTCTTTTCAGTTGCATAATCCACTCCATACATATATATGGGGAGGTACTAGCTCCAACACTGTTTTAGAGTGAACACTGCAGGAACCTCAAATTGGCACTAGGAAACAGTCTGAGAAACCAGGGTAAAATTTGCTCTTGCTAACCGTACCCTTTGTTCTAGATGAAAGAACGTCTCTCCACATGCTCATTTCAGATAGTTAAGTGTGTGTGAAAGCTGTCCTTCACCTAATTTGTTGGGAAAACAAAATTTATTTTCAGTTGCAAACTCCATTCCGTACATATACATGGGGAGGTATAAGCTACAACTCGGTTTTACAGTGAAAACTGCAGGAACTTCAAAGCGGCACTAGAAACAGACTGAGATACCAAAGTAAAAGTTTCTCCTGCAACCCGTTCCTATTTTTCTAGATGATCGAACGTCTATCCACATGCTCAGTTCTGAGAGATAATTGTGTGTTAAAGCCGTCCTTACTTTGCTTGTTGGGAACACAAAGTTTCTTTTCAGTTGCAAACTCTACTCCATACATATATATGGGGAGGTAAAAGCTCCAAAACTGTTTTACATTGAACACTTTAGGATCTTCATACAGGCCCTAGGAAACAGACTGAGAAACCAGAGTTAATGTTTGTCCTGCAACCCGTTCCCTTTTTCTAGATGAACGAAAGTCTCTCCACATGCTGTGTTCTGAGAGATAAGTGTGTGTGAATGGCGTCCTTCATCTAGCTTTTTGGGAAATCAAAGTTTCTTTTCAGTTGCAAACTCCACTCCATACATATATATGGGGAGGTCCTAGCTCCAACACTGTTTTACAGTGAATAATACATGAACTTCAAACCGGCACTAGGAAACAGACTGAGAAAACAGAGTATAAGTTTCTCATGCAACACGTTCCATTTGTGCTAGATGAACGAACGTCTCTCCACATGCTAAGTTCTGAGAGATAAGTGTGTGTGAAAGCCGTCCTTCACCTAGCTTGTTGGGAACACATAGTTTCTTTTCAGTTGCATACTCCACTGCATACATATATATGGGGAGGTACTGTCTCCAACACGGTTTTACAGTGATCACTGCAGGAACTTCAAACCGGCACTAGGGAACAGACTTAGAAACCAGAGTAATAATTTCTCCTGCAACCCGTTCCTTTTGTGCTAGATGAACGAATGTCTCTCCACATGCTCAGTTCTGAGAGATATGTGTGTGTGAAAGCCGTCCTTCACCTAGCTTTTTGAGAACACAAAGTTTCTTTTCATTTGCAAACTCCACACTATACGTGTATATATTGGTAGGTACTAGCTCCAACACGCTATTACTGAGAACAATGCAGGAACTTCAAACCGGCACTTGGAAACAGACTGAGAAAACAGAGTAAAAGTTTCTCCTGCAACAGATTCCCTTTGTGCTAGATGAACGAACGTCTCTCCACATGCTGAGTTCTGAGAGATAAGTGTGTGTTAAAGCCGTACTTCACCTTGCTTGTTGGGAGCACAAAGTATCTTTTCACTTGAAAACTCCACTCCATACATATATATGGGGAGGTAGTAGCTCCAAAACTTTTTTACAGTGAAAAATGCAGGAATTTCATACTGGCATTAGGAAAAAGACTGAGAAACCAGAGTAAAATTTTCTCCTGCAACCCGTTCTTTGTGCTAAATGAACGAACCTCTCTCCACATGCTCAGTTCTGAGATTAATTGTGTCTGAAAGCCATTCTTCACCTAGCTTGTTGGGATCACAAAGTTTCTTTTCAGTTGCAAACTTTAATCCATACATATATATGGGGTGGTACTAGCTCCAACACGGTATTACAGTGAACACTGCAGGAAAATTAAAAACCGGCACTAGGAAATAGACCGAGAAACCAGAGTAAAAGTTTCTCCTGCAAACCCGTTCCCATTGTTCTAGATGATCGAACGTCTCTCCACATTCTCACTTCTGAGAGATAAGTGTGTGTGAAAGCTGTCCTTCACCTAATTTGTTGGGAACACAAAATTTTTTTTCAGTTGCAAACTCCACTCCATACATATATATGGGGAGGTATTAGCTACAACTCTGTTTTACAGTGAAAACTGCAAGAACTCCAAACCGGCACTAGAAACAGACTAAGATACCAAAGTAAAGTTTCTCCTGCAACCCGTTCCCATTGTTCTAGATGATCGAACGTCTCTCCACATGCTCAGTTCTGAGAAATATTTGTTGTGTTAAAGCCGTCCTTTACCTTGCTTGTTGGGAACACAAAGTTTCTTTTCAGTTGCAAACTCTACTCCATACATATATATGGGGAGGTAAGAGCTCCTAAACTGTTTTTCAGTGACCACTGTAGGATCTTCAAACAGGCCGTAGGAAACAGACTGAGAAACCAGAGTAAAAGATTGTCCTGCAACCCGTTCCCTTTCTGCTAGATGAACGAACGTCTCTCCCCATGCTCACTTCTGAGAGATAAGTGTGTGTGAAAGCCGTCCTTAAACTAGCTTGTAGGGAACTCAAAGTTTCTTTTCAGTTTCAAACTCCACTCCATACATATATATGGGAAGGTACTAGATCCAACTCGATTTTACAGTGAACACTGAAGAAACTTCAAACCGGCACTAGGAAGCAGACTCAGAAATCACAGTAAATGTTTCTCCTGCAACCCGTTCCCTTTGTGCTAGATGAACGAAGTCTCTCCACATGCTAATTTCTGAGAGATAAGTGTGTGTGAAAGCCGTCCTTAAGCTAGCTTAAAAGGAACAAAATTATTCTTTTCAGTTGCAACTCCACTCCATACATATATATGGGGAGGTACTAACTCCAACACTGTTTTACAGTGAACACTGCAGGAACTTCAAACAGGTACTAGGAAAAAGAATGAGAAACCAAAGTAAAAATTTTTCCTGCAACCCGTTCCTTTTGTGCTAGATGAATGAACGTCTCTCCACAAGATCAGTTCTGAGATTTAAGTGTGTGTGAAAGCCGACCTTCACCTAGCTTTTTGGGAACACAAAGTTTCTTTTCATTTGCAAAGTCCACTCCATACCTGTATATTTTGGGAGGTACTAGCTCCAACACTCTATTACAGAGAAAAATGCAAGAACTTCAAACCGCAACTTGGAAACAGACTGAGAAACCAGAGTAATATTTTCTCCTGCAACAGGTTCCCTTTGTGCTAGATGAACGAAAGTCTCTCCACATGCTAAGTTCTGAGAGATAATTGTGTGTGAAAGCCGTCTTTCACCTAGCTTGTTGGGAAATCAAAGTTTCTTTTCAGTTGCACACTCCACTCCATACAAATATATGGTGAGGTACTAGCTCCAACATGGTTATTCAGTGAACATGCAGGAAATTCAAACAAGCACAAGGAAACAGACTGAGAAACCAGAGTAAAGATTCTCCTGCAACCCGTTCCATTTGTGCTAGATGAACGAACGTCTCTCCACATGCTGAGTTCTGAGAGTTAAGTGTGGTGTGAAAGCCGTCCTTCACCTAGCTTGTTGGGATCACAAACTTTCTTTTCAGTTGCAAACTTCACTCCATACATATATATTGGGAGGTACTAGCTCCAACTCGTTTTATACAGTGAAAAGTGCAGGAAATTCAATCCGATTGTACGAAACAGCCTGAGAAACCAGAGTAAAAATTCCTCCTGCAACCTGTTCCATTTGTGCTAGAGGATCGGACGTCTCTCAACATGCTCATTTCTGAGAGATAAGTGTGTGTGAAAGCCATCCTTCACATAGCTAGTTGGGAACTCAAAGATTCTTTTCAGTTGCAAACTCCACACCATACATATATATGGGGAGGTACTAGCTCCAACTCGTTTTATACGGAGAAAACTGCAGAAAATTCAATCCGGCACTAGGAAACAGACTGAGAAACCAGAGTAATATTTTCTCCTGCAACAGGTTCCCTTTGTGCTAGATGAACGAAAGTCTCTCCACATGCTTAGTTCTGAGAGATAAATGTTTGTGAAAGCCGTCCTTCACCTAGCTTGTTGAAACTCAAAAATCTTTTCAGTTGCATACTCCACTCCATATATTTATATGGGGAGGTGGAGGTACTAGCTCCAGCACGGTTTTACAATGAACACTGCTGGAACTTCCAACCGGAACTAGGAAACAGACTGAGAATCCAGAGTAAATGTTTCTCCAGCAAACCGTACCTTTTGTGCTAGATGAACGTATGTCTCACCACATTGCTGAGTTCTGAGAGATAAGTGAGTGTGAAAGCCTTACTTCAACTAGCTTGTTGGGAACACATAGTTTCTTTTCAGTTGCAAACTCCACACCATATATATATATTGGGAGTTACAAGCTCCAACACGATTTTACAGAGAACCCTTCAGGAACTTCAAACTGGCACTTGGAAACAGACTGAGAAACATAGTAAAAGTTTCTCCTGCAACCCGTTCAGTTTGTCCTGGATGAACGAACGTCTCTCCACATGCTCATTTCTGAGATATAATTGTGTGTGAAAGCCGTCCTTCACCTAGCTTGTGGGAACTCAAAGTTTCTTTTCAGTTTCAAACACCACACAATACATATATATGGGGAGGTACTAGCTCCAACTCGGTTTTACAGTGAACACTGCAGGAACTTCAACCCGGCACTAAGAAACAGACTGAGAAACCAGAGTAAAAGTTTCTGCTGCAACCCGTTCCCTTCGTGCTAGATGAATGAACGTCTCTCCACATGCTCAGTTCTGAGAGATAAGTGTGTGTGAATACCGTCCTTCAACTAGCTTGTTGGGAACTCAAAGATTCTTATCACTTGCAAACTCCACTCCATACATATATTTGGGGAGGTACAAGCTCCAACTCGGTTTTACAGTGAAAACTGCAGGAACTTCAAACCGGCACTGTGAAAAAGCCTTAGATACCGTAGTAATAATTACTCCTGAAACCCGGTCCCTTTGTGCTAGATGAATGAACGTCTCTCCACATGCTCAGTTCTGAGAGATAAGTGTGTGGTGAAAGCCGTCCTTCACCTAGCTTGTTGGGAACACATAGTTTCTTTTCAATTTCATAGTCCACTCCATATATATATATGTGGAGGTACTAGCTCCAACACGGTTTTTCAGTGAACACTGCAGGAAATTCAAAAAAAGCACTAGGAAACAACAGAGAAACCAGAGTAAAGTTTCTCCTGCATACCTTTCCATTTGTGCTAAATGAACAAACTTCTCTCCACATGCTGATTTCTGAGACATAAGTGTGTGTGAAAGCCGTCCTTCACCCAGCTTGTTGGGAACTCAAATTTTCTTTTCAGTTGCATACTCTATCCTATCCATACTATATATGGGCAGGTACTAGCTCCAACACGGTTTTACAGTGAACACTGCAGGAAATTCAAACCGGCACTAGTAAACAGACTGAGAAACCAGAGTAAAAGTTTCTCCTGCAACCTTTCCCTTTGTGCTAGATGAACGAAAGTCTCTCCACATGCTGTGTTCTGAGAGATAAGTGTGTGTGAAAACCGTCCTTCCCCTAGCTTGTTGGGAACACAAAGATTCTTTCCGGTTGCATACTCCACTCCATACATATATATGGGGAGGTACTAGCTCCAACACTGTTTTAGAGTGAACACTGCAGGAACCTCAAATTGTCACTAGGAAACAGACTTAGAAACCCGAGTAAAAATTTCTCATGCTACCCGTTCATTTTGTGCTAGATGAACGAACGTCTCTCCACATGCTCAGTTCTGAGACTTAAGTGTGTGTGAAAGCCGACCTTCACCTAGCTTGTTGGGAACACAAAGTTCCTTTTCATTTGCAAAGTCCACTCCATACCTGTATATATTGGGATGTACTAGCTCCAACTCTATTACAGAGTTCAATGCAGGAACTTCAAACCGGAACTTGGAAACAGACTGAGAAAGCAGAGTAAAAGTTTCTCCTGCAACCCGTTCCCTTTGTGCTAGATGAACGAAAGTCTCTGCACATGCTAAGTTCTGAGAGATAAGTGTGTGTGAAAGCCGTCCTTCACCTAGCTTGTTGGGAAATCAAAGTTTCTTTTCAGTTGCCAACTCCACTCCATACATATATATGGGAGGTACAAGCTCCAAAACTTTTTTACAGTGAAAACTGCAGGAACTTCAAACCGGCACTAGGAAACAGACTGAGAAACAAGAGAAAAAGTTTCTCCTGCAAGCAGTTCCCTTTTTGCTAGATGAACGAACGTCTCTCCACATTCTCAGTTCTGAGAGTTAAGTGTGTGTGAAAGCCGTCCTTCACCTAGCTTGTTGGGATCAAAAACTTACTTTTCAGTTGCAAACTCCAATCCATACATATATATGTGGAGGTACTACTCTCAACACTGTTTTAGAGTGAACACTGCAGGAACCTCAAATTGGCACTAGGAAACAGACTTAGAAACCCGAGTAAAAATTTCTCCTGCTAGCCGTTCCTTTTGTGCTAGATGAACGAACGTCTCTCCACATGCTCAGTTCTGAGACTTAAGTGTGTGTGAAAGCCGACCTTCACCTAGCTTGTTGGGAACACAAAGTTCCTTTTCATTTGCAAAGTCCACTCCATACCTGTATATATTGGGATGTACTAGCTCCAACACTCTATTACAGAGTACAATGCAGGAACTTCAAACCGGAACTTGGAAACAGAATTAGAAACCAGAGTAAAAGTTTCTCCTGCAACATGTTCCCTTTGTGCTAGATGAAAGAACGTCTCTCCACATGCTGATTTCCGAGAGATAAGTGTGTGTGAAAGCCGAACTACACCTAGCTTGTTGGGAACTCAAAGTTTCTTTTCAGTTACAAACTCCAAACCATTCATATATAAGGGGTGGTACTAGCTCCAACACCGTTTTACAGTGAAAACTGCAGGAACTTCAAACCGGCACTAGGGAACAGACTTAGAAACCAAGTAATAATTTCTCCTGCAACCCGTTCCTGGTTTGTGCTCGAAGAACGAACGTCTCTCCAACATGCTCAGTTCTGAGATAGATATGTGTGTGTGAAGCGATCATTCACCCTAGCTTGTTGGGAACACAAAGTTCCTTTCATATGCAAAGTCCACCTCCATACCTGTATATATTGGGATGTACTAGCTCCAACACTCTATTACAGAGTACAATGTAGGAACTTCAACCCGGAACTTGGAAACAGACTGAGAAAGCAGAGTAAAAGTTTCTCCTGCAACCCGTTCCCTTTGTGCTAGATGAACGATAGTCTCTGCACATGCTAAGTTCTGAGAGATAAGTGTGTGTGAAAGCCGTCCTTCACCTAGCTTGTTGGGAAATCAAAGTTTCTTTTCAGTTGCCAACTCCACTCCATACATATATATGGGGAGGTACAAGCTCCAAACATTTTTACAGTGAAAACTGCAGGAACTTCAAACCGGCACTAGGAAACAGACTGAGAATCCAGAGAAAAGTTTCTCCTGCAAGCAGTTCCCTTTTTGCCAGATGAACGGACGTCTCTCCACATTCTCAGTTCTGAGAGTTAAGTGTGTGTGAAAGCCGTCCTTCACCTAGCTTGTTGGGATCAAAAACTTACTTTTCAGTTGCAAACTCCAATCCATACATATATATGTGTAGGTACTAGCTCCAAAACTGTTTTACAGTGAACACTGCAGGAAATTAAAACAGGAACTAGGAAACAGACTTAGAAACCAGAGTAAATGTTTCTCCTGCAACATGTTCCCTTTGTGCTAGATGAAAGAACGTCTCTCCACATGCTGATTTCCGAGAGATAAGTGTGTGTGAAAGCCGAACTTCAACTAGCTTGTTGGGAACTCAAAGTTTCTTTTCAGTTACAAACTCCAAACCATACATATATATGGGGTGGTACTAGCTCCAACACCGTTTTACAGTGAAAACTGCAGGAACTTCAAACCGGCACTAGGGAACAGACTTAGAAACCAAAGTAATAATTTCTCCTGCAACCCGTTCCTTTTGTGCTAGATGAACGAACGTCTCTCCACATGCTCAGTTCTGAGAGATATGTGTGTGTGAAATCCGTCCTTCACCTAGCTTGTTGGGAACACAAAGTTTCTTTTCATTTGCAAACTCCACACCATACGTGTATATATTGGTAGGTACTAGCACCAACACACTATTACTGAGAACAATGCAGGAACTTCAAACCGGCACTTGGAAACACACTGAGAAAACAGAGTAAAAGTTTCTCCTGCAACAGGTTCCCTTTGTGCTAGATGAACGAACGTCTCTCCACATGCTAAGTTCTGAGAGATAAGTGTGTGTGAAAGCCGTCCTTCACCTAGCTTGTTGGGAACACATAGTTTCTTTTCATTTTCATAGTCCACTCCATATATATATATGTGGAGGTACTAGCTCCAACACGGTTTTTCAGTGAACACTGCAGGAAATTCAAAAAAGCACTAGGAAACAGACTGAGAAACCAGAGTAAAAGTTTCTCCTGCATACCTTTCCATTTGTGCTAAATGAACAAACGTCTCTCCACATGCTGATTTCTGAGACATAAGTGTGTGTGAAAGCCGTCCTTCACCCAGCTTGTTGGGAACTCAAATTTTCTTTTCAGTTGCATACTCCTATCCATACATATATATGGGCAGGT